>NC_026150.1:24196307-24318396 GCF_000512975.1 Sesamum indicum
ATAACTATACATGAATGTGGACAACCCATTGTCCATGTTCATATCTCCCTTGCTTCCCCATACACATATAAAAACCGGAATACCAACGTTTTTCGTCATCCCAATCTCTCTCTCTCTCTCTCTCTCTCTCCTCCTGAGCTCACTACTTAGTGCTGAAATGGAAAGTGGAGTGAAGAACACAAGTACTACTATTACTTCTTGTTCTTCTCAGCGGAAGAAATTAGAAAAGGATAATAATAATAATAATAATCTGTTTCATGTAATTCACAAGGTTCCTTCTGGTGATGGCCCTTATGTTCGTGCCAAACACGCCCAGGTTCAGTTTCTATAATTCATGGCTTGTTTCATTCCATCTTTTGTTATTATGATGATCATCATCAGTTGACTTCACCCACTCCTATATACCATCTTATTTTTTGATCTGTCGGATACCGATTATGATTACCTTAGAAGATATTTGAATTTTTTGATCAGCTAGTAGAGAAGGATCCGGAGACAGCAATAGTGTGGTTCTGGAAAGCTATAAATAGTGGAGATAGAGTGGACAGTGCGCTCAAGGATATGGCAGTGGTTATGAAGCAATTGGATAGAACTGAAGAGGCCATTGAAGCTGTTAAGTCTTTCCGGGGCCTTTGCTCCAGACACGCCCAAGAATCTCTCGATAATGTTCTCATCGACTTGTATAAGGTATACACACACACACACACATATATATATATATATCATCTTTCTTTATAATTAGGAGAGTATCCATATAATGAAAACATTAACAATAAAAAGGTTTCAAGAGTGATTATTTAAAGAATTAGGTGATTTTGAGTGTGTGCAGAAATGTGGAAAAGTTGATGAACAAATAGTGCTGCTAAAGCACAAGCTCAAGATGATATATTTAGGGGAGGCTTTCAATGGAAAGCCCACAAAAACTGCTCGTTCTCATGGCAAGAAGTTTCAGGTTTCCATCACTCAGGAAACTTCCAGAATACTGGTAAGTTATCACTCTTCATAATTTCTTGCATTGCACTTTGCTCATGTAATATCAATTTGCAACAAAAAATACAGTCCGACATACCTATATCATGATCCCAATCAGGGCAACTTGGGCTGGGCTTATATGCAGAAGTCGAATTTCATCGCAGCCGAAGTGGTCTACCGCAAGGCTCAAATGATCGATCCGGATGCCAACAAGGCCCTCAACCTGTGCCAATGCCTCATCAAACAAGCCCGATATGAGGAGGCTAATTTGGTTCTTCAGGATGTGTTGCAGTATAGGCTTCCAGGTTCCGATGAGCTCCGGTCAAGAAACCGGGCAGAGGAGTTGTGGTTTGACTTGGAATCCCAGCAACACACTGGCCCGTGGCTGGCAAGTCTCCCGGGCCTGAACGCTGAAGATGATTTTGTGGAAGCCCTCGAACGTGTGATGAATAAATGGGCACCTACAAGATCAAGAAGGCTACCGATATTTGAAGAAATTTCCCAGTATAGAGATCAGTTGGCTTGTTGATTTCATTTTTACATTGTGTTTTGTGTCATGTTAGTGGCTAAAGTTTGTGCAGACGGAATAGTGGATATACTGGTTGAAGATGTAAAATTCTTACAAAGGGAGATGCTGAATAATGATCCGGTATCAAGATAGCAGCTATGCTGTGTTTGTACTGATGTATAGTTGAGTCCGGATCTTCAGTTTGTATAATGGAAAACCATCTTTGTGACTTCAAATCTGAAATTGTAGGTTGTTCGATTTTAGCTCATAGATTTTACATTACAGTAACCATGATACTGAAAACCGTATATTACGTCAAGCTTCTATGAGATTTTGTACAATTATGAATACTAATTTGTTGTTTTGAAAATTATAAATACTTTTCCTAATAAGTTTTAACTTTAACTTTATTGTATCCTTTTCTTTTTCTTAAAGAAATAAAAAATAAAAAATAAAAACTTATACAAATTAAGTAATTCATTTGGTAATAATAAAAAGATGAATGAATTATATAAAAATAAAAGACTTATTTTGTAAAAGTACATATGTAACTTTCTTTTTGACAGAAATAAACATTTGCTTTTATAATTAGTATAGATACCAAATATTCGAAGAACTTATTGTAATTTACCCCAAATCAAAATATTGATTTGGTCTGAAATAATTATCACAAGTTCAGATACTCCAACAGATACAAAATTAGTGCAACCTCGGTAGACGGCATCATAATAAAGAACTTAATACTATGCTATAAGAATGGCCGTTAATTATTTTCCGTGCACCAACTGCACTAAAATTTACCTGGAGCAACAAACACAGCAAGATTTCAAACTTCATTGCCACAAATTTGACTCGTCTACTAATATATTCAGAAGATACAGAAATACAAACTATACACCATGTTATATGACAAAAGTACAAATTACAGCAAAGGGCAAAATGTATCACCAAAAAATTTTGGGGAGAGAAAGCTGAATATTTAAGTAATCCATCGACGACCACCTATTCAACACACACTAATGGCATTTGAATCCACCACAGACTGATAAAACTATTATCAGGATCAAGGCCACGATAATGGCAAGAACAATCAGCTTTATCTTCATGTTTTGCAACCACATCCTTCTCCTCATCTTGGTTCCTTGTGTCCTAAAATCTTGTGCCTGTGACAAATGAGCGACAGCATATGAAAAGATCAATTTCCCATATGCATAAAGAAAGCAAAAATATAATACCAAAAGAACATGCGGCGCAGTAAAGGTAGTGTGCCAAGCACAATGACATCCTAAAAGAAACAATTGAAGGAAGAAAGACATTAAACAACAACGATCTCCAGGTAATATAATTGACCAGGTGATGCAATTAGGTACCAGCCAGTAATCAGAGACCCAGCCAATAGAAATTCACCAATCACGACTAGGCCACACAGTTCAGCGTAACAAGTCAAAATTATAGATTCTAAAAATGTTCTTTTCATAACTGAGCCATCGCATCCGTAGTTCAGCAGTTACTTAATTCGAACAGTCGTACAGATTCCATTGCTTTAGTAAATCACATGTCAATAGGCAAATCAAGAAGTTCATGTTTTATAATTCATCACTAGAGATGATGAAAATAAAAACCAATAACAGACCTGAGAGCGAAGATTCTCAGTTTTATCCACCAGAAGCTCAATTTTCTCTCCACGATCAAGAACCTGTAAGGACAGAAGACTTGATACTGAATCACACAGCATTTACCAAAATCCTAAATTCCTACATTATAATATATAAATAGGACATTTTCAGGAGAAAATAAGAAATGGACCTAATTAAAACATAATTTACCTTTTCAATGTTTTCCATCATCACGCCTTTAACTTCTGAAACTTGAGCTTTCACTTTCGCAAGCTTACTGATCTCCTCAGGATGATCCACACAATACTGCATTTGCTCCTTCAATTTGGATCTAAGTTGTTGTATTTGTGCCAAACAAATTTACTATTATCCACTAAGAAAATTATTGAATCAGGGGACACTAAAGAAGAATTAAAACTAAAGAAGAATATTACCCAAACTCTCTGTTGAGGCTATTGGCAACAGCCGTAGCAGCCTTTCCACCACCGTATTTCTTGGTAAAATCATCCTTAATTCGCTCAAGAAATGCAATAGGAAGCTGTCTTCCAACAGATTCAACAGCCACAACACAGTATGCTGTCATTCAAAAGATTAATAATTAATCCAAGAGAAGAATGCTGTGAGAAAAGTTTAAAGTAGTCCGCAGAACCAGTTTACTGACTACATGGAATTAATTGTGATGTCCGCAGAAAAGTTAGAGGTAAATATTCTTACTCCAAAGCAAGAATCTATTTCGATGACTTGATGCCCATATCTTAAACATAACGAAAGAACAATCTAAAATTGACTAAAGAATACTGTATAAAGAGCAGTTCGGTAACATGAACCTGAGAGAGAGAGAGAAGGGAGGGGGGGGGGGGGGGGGGGGGGGGGGGGGGGAGGAAGAGGGGCTGCGGCACACAACATCAGTAAGTAACACTGCATGCCGACCCCAAAGTAAAATACAGATCCCAAACATGGTAAGCTAAATAGAAAGAGAAGTTAGTGAGAATCCTACATAAATTAATGAGTGGATATCTCCGTAGTTGCTATATGCTCAAGATGCACCATTCAGAATCCACAAACTAGATATACAGTACTAAAATGTTCAATATTCAAGAAGTCAGAACCAAACTAGATGAAGTCAATGAGGGTCATTCCCTCAAACAAAAGATTGAAATGATTCTTTGAATATCAAATTCTTAGCAATGTCAATCAGAAAACTCTCTTTTACTTTTAAACTAGTTCTTTGAGATTTAGCTCATTTAATCATTAAAAACATGATCCATAAAGTAAAACGAGATTACATCTTAGAACTTCAATAGCGATCCAGAACAAGAACCAAGTCAACCAAGATCTGACCTCATAACACAACGAACCAAAACTATAAAACAAGAAACCAAAAGTTCCTTGGCATCTTAAAGAAGGGGACATAAAACGAACCAATCTGATAGTTGAAAAGAATCAAACAAGAAAACAAGCAGATCAAGACCGGCGCCGCTTACTAAATCCATCCTCAACGAGATAATTGAAGGTGTGGCCATCGCAGTTGTAGGTGAACTTGTTGTTGGTGGCGGGAAGTTTCTGGAGGCACTGCGCGGCGATTCCAGTGAAGTTCCCGGTAAACTCAGTGTACTCCGCCAGGATGACAGTCCCACGCGCCACGAAGCTGTAGATCAACGATTGCTGCCCCATTTTCCACTCCTCTTTCTCTCCCCGATAAACCCTAGGCCAAGCCTCCAGGCGCAGATATATATCTATATATATATCTGTATTTGTATGTAAAAACTGTAGAACGTAGAGAGAGAAACTAGGGGGAAAGTGAAAGAGGAAACAAAAAGAGGGGAAATAGTTCGTATTTATATGGAGAAGTGTAGAGAGAGAAAGAGAGAGACGAATTTTGATTTTCTAGAGAGAGAAAGTGTGGAATTTACCAATTTTGATGCCCGTTTTCACTTTTGTGTGTGCTGTGTGCAATAATAAAATATGAAACGCTTAGAGGGGAAGCTTTGGTGTGAGTTGCTAAACGGCCCTTGTCGCTCTTCCCCCTTCGGAAATAACGGATAGAGTCAGACCACCACCCTCCCCTCCCCCCCAACCCCTTTTTTTTAGTATATATAATTTTATTTTAAGGTATACCTAAGTTTTTATTTACAAATTTCGAATATTTATAATTTTATTAATAAGACATACAAATTATGCGTATAAATTTATAATATTTTGATTTTTAAATAAATCTGATTTTAAATAATTCGAAAACAAAATTATAAATAATAGAGATTACAACCCTTCTCTCCTCGGAGATTGGGTGGAATTTCATGCATAACATTTAGTACTTTTGATATTTGCTTCTTTTTAACAAATAAATTATTCTGGTAATTAAAATTCATTGAATCTTATGATATTAATAAAAATATAGGATAAAAAATTATATTTACTCCGATTGACTTATTATTAATTACCTTGATACATCTTCACAAGTTAATACATGTGAGTAGATTTACTTTTAACATTATATGGGCAGTTTATTCACGGAAAGTTGATTTGATCTACAATAAGTTAGTAGTAAAATAATCGATGGTAAATATTAATTTTCGTTCAACTTTTTTATTAATATCAATAAATTCATTGAATTTTGACTAACTAAGGGGACTATTTGTTAGACGGAACCACACATCAAGAATACTAGATGTAATTTTTTAAAGTACAGAGTTTTTAAATTTAAGGAGAGAGGAGTGCAATTACCCTAAATAATAAAGCGTTAATTGTTTAATTTTTACTGATGAAAACGCTCCCTAAGTTTTGTATATGATGTACATTGCATAGAACATTAACAAGTATTTACATGTCTGAAAATCACGTCTTATCATAATCTCAAATTTAAAATAAAATAAATAAAAATAATCTACTGCTATACTTGTTTCTATATCATCTGAAATCTTTTATTATAAATTTACAGTATTATTTTAAAACCACGTGTATAATTTTTTTTTTTATCTTAAAGCACAATATAAACTGTGCCACTGAATTGTAACGGAATATTAAAATTAGGAACGAATGTGATGTTAGTTTAGACGTATTAATATTATTGCAAAAAATTCAGACATCTTAATATGTACATGTCACGTGTATAAATATGATATTATTTATTTATTTTAACATAAAAAAAGTATTATGCATATAATATGATTTAAAATAAAAATAATAATATTTTAATTATTTATTTGTGCTGATGATTTTTTTTCCTCTATAAGTATTTTAGGTGAAATAAATGTGGAAGGTGAGGGGGAGTTGACTTGTTATTTTGATGATTTAATGGGATTGAGACTGGAGCGGGGTTTCAAGTACTTATCAATCAACCTCCAACTAAGATACAAGTATATGAAAGCTGCCCAACTTATTTTGAGAATTTATTTACAATTACACCCCCTCTACAAAATACAAAATTATATTTTTCCCCTGAAAGTTTTTGAAATTATATTTATACCCCCTAAAAATTTTTACTAACATGTGCAACCTAAACTGACTTCTCTAAGCTCCCGACGAGATTGTCTAGTCAGTCCTAAAGCTAACCAGTTTATTTACTATTGTATAACAGGAAAAGCTCCAACCTATAAAAGAAAGAAACTGCACCACTCCTACCTACCCCCGTATGATTTATTTTTGCATGGTCCACACCCGACTCTCTTTCGTTAGTATTTAGATGAAAAATGTTGATGTTAGCCTCCAAAAAAAAAAAAAAAGAAGAAGAAATGATGTAAATTTTTTTTATTTTGTTACTCATTTAATATTCTCATGTATATATAGTAAGATTAACATCATTATATTTTTCACCTTATAAGTACAAAATTATTACATGATAATATTAAACGAAGGGTCAGATAAAAATTCGTCAAAACTCTAAAGGAAGGGAGTTATGTGTAAACAGTGAACTTTTAGAGATGGTATAGGTTTAATTTTGAAACTTTTTTAGGAGAAAGTGTAATTCATATTTTCAGATGAGGTCCAAGTCCTTTTTTATAAATATTTTTAGGTACCTATAACTTTTTGGTTAACTTGCAAACCATAATAAAATATAGTTTCAAGAATTAAATTGATTATTCAATAAATACCTAAATAAAAAATAAAAATATTTTACATGTTTGGAATTGTATTAATGCCAAACCTAATGAATAATGATGAGGGTAAATTAACTCGAACAATTTTGAGATTTGACATAATTACGAATATATTTTGTTATTTAAAAATTTACTAATACATTAATATTCGATAAAATTATGTAATCTTTGGATATAAATTTGAAATTATACATCATATGAGGTGGATGGAAAAATTTAAAAAACTATTCACCTAGTCTATAAAAAGATTTCAGAAAATATTTTTTAAAAAGTAAAATTAAAATTCATAGTCCACATTGACATTTTTGTCAGTTCACTATAAAAAATAAATAAAAATATAATGAAAACTAAAGGATTGAGCTAGTTGTTGCATGACTATTAAATTAGAAGGTATCGGTAATTAATTATGTCAAATTTTAAAAAACCTCCTTATAATTTACCCAAATAATTGTAAAAAGATGAATATTGAACAATCGACACTCATTGAATCAAAATGTATAAATAGATTAAACATGAAAATACCATCACATAAATTGCAAAGAATAAACAACGATTTTATTATCTTAACTTATAAAATCTGTACATCATGAAAAGTTATACATCGTTGATACGAACCCAACAAGTCAAAATGCAAAATATCATACAAAAACACTGGGCAATTATCCAAATCACAAAAGGTTGCTTTGCGCATCATGTTCAATTTGATTCATGAAAATGGTGGGAGTTCCATTTAACATTAATTAACTTTTTATTTTTAAAGAGCTTATCTGACTCGAAATTGACATAAATGAATATGTTTGTGTTTTTGCATGAATGTTGATTTTGCTCGAATTTCGCGGCCTCAAGAGTTGACCCTTCGACTAAATGTTAACTCCACCAAAATCGAGTAAAGTGTTCTTGAGAATGAAACAAGAACGTGATGCTCGTCGGGTGTGTCCCCTACAACGACCCTCCGACGCTCAAGTTAGTGATGATTAAGGTAAAAATGTGCGATTAATAGAAGATAGGTAGAAAAAACGATGATTCAGTTACCTCAAAATATAACATCTTGGGGTATTTATAGGGCCCATGTAAATACTGTTTTATGGGCCACATGTCAGCATCATATTGGCAACCATCCTCAATCGGACGCCTCTCGTTCCGAGGTCTTCATGCACGGTTTGGATCTGGGTTATGGGTTATCCGACCCGCTTCTCAAGAGTGCGCGGATCTGAAACTGCGCAATAACCCTTCGTCAAGGGTATTTTAGTCATTTTTCATAAAAAATGGGTTTTACCCATCAAATCTGGATCTTGAAAATGATGACAAAATTCAGGCAACTGTACAGAGTAAGTTCACATCCTCCACAACACGGACTTATCATATATAGATATGCGTGAAGCTCCAAATATGATCATATATAACCTCAAATTCTAACCGCTTATATCAGTTTTCATCTTCAAATAAACTCTTTATGTGGTTTTGGTCATCAAATTATTATTATTATTATTATTATTTTTTGACATTTTTAATCCTTCCATTAATAAAGCTGTTAGAAAATTTAAAGTAAGTTTTATTTAAAGAGGGAAAAATAGTCATTTTTCTTCTATTTTGTGGTATTTTTTAAGTATTGGTTCAATACACCAATTTTCTTCAAATTTAAAGAGAGAAAAAAATAAAAAAATAAATTTAAGCAATTGATTTTCTATATAATCTCAACGACGTATTGTAAATAATTTATTTTGTGTATAATGCAACATGAACAATATATGTTTAACTTAAAATATTGGCTTTATCATATTTATTTTATATATATTTTATCCAAATATTAGAAAAAATCAGAAAGAAAATTATAGTTATGATTATACAGAAAATTTGATGCTTAAATTTATTTTTTAGTTTTTTCTCTCTTGAAACTTAAAGAAAAATGAGTGCATTGGACAAAAATTTAAAAATACCACAGAAAGAAAGAAAAATGACTATTTTTTCTACTTCAAATAAAACTTTCGTAAACTTTAATGATTTTATTGACGAAAGGACTAAAAATACCAAATGAATCATAATTCGAGGACTGAAGTTATAATTTCAAATTATTTAAAAATTACAATTATATAAATAACTTTATTTGAGAACCAAAATTACAATTATCCTAATAAATATTCTACACATGTTTCACGAGTCAAATCTCCGACCTAAGTACATGACTCACCTACTAATATTTCTCCCGGCAGCTCTCCGATCTCGAGGCGAGTCGAAATATGCCGACAAGCAAACGAGTCGCCAGACAGGGTCCCCAAATAAAACTAATACTTGCAGTTAATCCGTCATTATCTGTTATCTGAATCCTTGATTTTTTCGACTTTCTTGCTTCTACACGAGAAGAAGGCAGTAGAAACACTGTGGGAAAAGCAGAAAAAAGAAAAGAAAACGGCAAAATGAGTAGCAGATTGACAGCATCCCCACAATCCTGTTCGGTATTTTCAATTCCTCGAATCCCATCGCGCGATAACCGTATGTTTCCGTCAAACCTCAAGCCTGTGTCATCTGGGTTGCGGAAATCTCCAAGTATCAGTTTGAGGTGTAATAGTACTGGTGATTCAGGTATAGCCCTTCTTCATCGGTTAATGTTTTCATTTTAATATAATTTAGTGGGTTGTTCTCTTTTTCTTGTTGTTTTATGCCCAATAATTGTTTTTGAGTTGACTTAGCACCGTGTTGCGTTATTGTCTGAGTGGAAATCTTGGAGTTGTGATTAGAAAACCTACGCGCAATGAGCTATGGATGTCGTTGCAAAGTGCAGACACATTGTACAGTTGATGAGAATGTAAGGTTGCATTGGTACTGTAAATTGTGGTGGGGAAATTAGTTTGTGTAGTATGCTATGTTTGTTGATTTGTAGTTGAATTTGTGATTGAATCCTCTGTTAAACGAATCACGGTGGACAAGGTCTTCGAGTGTGTAAGTCGATATCAACTTCTATATAAAATGCAGTGGCCTAAATATGATTTTGTGAAGCTTTTCGGGTGTGTTAAAGTTGAAGCTAATGACCCTTTGTGTTTTGAATTCGTAGAGTTAAGTCTCTTAGTGGTAGAAAGCAACAACAGGAGATCGTTTTACGTGTGTCGGAATGTGAAATTTCATTGTGTAGAATGATTTTGCTTTGCAGGTGTATGCGTTTTGTAGACTTGCTTTGCAAATGAATTTGAGAGATCAAGCAATTGAATATCGTAGGGGTGTTGAATTCATTAAGTTAGTTGTATAGTTAGGAAGTGGTTTTGGCCATATAAGTGTAGGGATAAGATTGCCAGTTGCAGAATGATGCTTTTCGCATTCTTCTTTCAGTGAATTTATCTCAGAAACCATGTGCTTTATAAGCACAATTAGACTCGGTCTAATGTTTTCCTTTTAACGTCATTGTGCGTAAAAACGTTATATGTTTCTACCCAATAGTAGCTTGGCTATATTGCCTAACTGAAATTCTGATTGATCACAATTATTTCTTCATGTTTCTTCATTTATGATGCGAGTAAAATACCATCTTTTGCAGGTGAGAACGAGAGCAGATCTGTTTTAGATGCATTTTTCTTGGGGAAGGCTTTGGGAGAAGCACTTACGGAGCGAATAGAGTCAACTGTGGGTGAGATTCTCAGCGTAATTGGGAGCCTGCAAGCCGAGCAGCAAAAGCAAATACTAGAATTCCAGGTATGTAAAACCCTGTTGTACTGGTAAATGTGATATATTTAATAAGAAAATGATCTATCTTCATGTTTTACTAAGCATTTTGGACCATGTTACCAGCTTCATCCGGAACTAAAATTCTCCACGAGTGGATTATGTTTTATTTACCTGAGAAACCTCAATTGTTCGAGGTCAGTGTCAGATAGTTTTCATCTGTGGGAGAAAGAGTCTCTGTCACCATTGTAGTCTTTCCAAATGAACATTTTGGTTCCTGCTTATTGTCTTGACAGGTGAAGATTAGTTAGTCATCTATCTATATTCCACTGCTGCTTTCCTGATTTGGTTGATTGGCTAGTTGCCTTATTACAATTTTGACTCGAGCTTTTGCTTATTGTTCTATGATAGAATCGTAAGCATCCTGACATGAAGTTATGCATCTGCAGGAAGAAGTGTTGGAAAAAGCTAGACGAGCCAAAGAGCAAGCCTCACGGGACGCTGTGGAAGCGCAAGGACTAGTTTCCAAGTCTACTGCGCTTGGAGTATCAACTGTTAACAGTGTTTTAGAAACTACATCCACCGTCTCTGATTCTGTTATCTCCGCTGCATCATCGACACAGAAGCCCACCAATGATGATCCTTTTTTGGGGCTACTAAATAAGAATTGATCATTAGTTGTATCCTTGTGGCAGTATGTTCTCTATGTATCCCAAAACAGTAAATTCTTCAAAAATTGGATTTGATCAAACTCAAATTCATATACTTGTTGGATTGATTTAAAGTTTCAGAAGAGTGACTATTTACATATAGAATGTAATAATACTTGCAATATAACTGAGTGTTGATAAATTTAATTTTATGGCCTCATAGTGTACTTGCTTTGCTGTAAGACGGGGAGGTATAAGTTATGCAATATATGAATTTCGTGTCACTACCAAAGAAAAAATAAAATCCCACAAAATCACGGTTCACTATATTTCTCGTTTTCTTTTAGGGAAAAGAATTGATTATTCATTGTCCAACTCTACTCCAGAAGGCAGCTCGAATCTGTTTTTGTTCCTCTTATCAGCCATGCCATCCTGATCGCCAGTATCCATGGCAGACACCTTGATGTAATCAACCTTAAAGTCATAATCCTCATTGGCATCATGGTCCATTGCAGATGATTGGTTTTCCTTCTTCCGCCTTCTCTTCTCTGCTTTCCTCAATTTGGCGTTTAGCATGCCTTCCTCTACTGGCAGATTTGTCCTTTGCCACTGTATTTTCTTCTTGAGATTCCATGGACTGGTCGTCACCTTGAGTGGGAGCTTGAGGCGCTGCATCATCCTGCATGCATGGATTACAATAAATCTAAGGTGCGAACCAAGAGAATCCTAGATAAATCCAATTTAAATTCATATCAAGCTAATACCACAGGCATCCCACTTGTCGAACAATAAAATCACATTACAATAAAATCATGTTGATTTCAGAGATCTAGTATGAGAATTAAAGATGAAACGTGGAGAGTTCACAAACCTCAAGCGCCATCATGTCAAAATTTGAAGGACAATTCGAAGGAACTTCTACAGGATTGAAGTCATTGACAGACTTCAAACTGCCTATAAATGAAGATTCACCACCATAGACTTCATCCACATTGAACTCCTTCCCCAGTTCGGTGACAATCTTTGCCTCGGAAGGCTCCTCTGCATTCCTATTGGGAGGCATGGTATGTGGAATTTTACCTGCAGGGTAAAAACAAGAAGTGAACTCCAACAACACCCAAGCTAAACAGACTCGAAAATTTAAGTGGTCAACTGAAAGATGGAAAGATAAGTGATACCTTCATTCCAGTCATGCAACACAATCCTCGCAGCAGCATCAACATCTACAATCCCACCCTTTTGAGCTTTCCCCTGACAGTAGCAACTTTCTGAAGGAAGTCATCAACAGAATCAAAGCTTGGGACCCTGTATAGTGTTACCAATATTCTCTCTGGACAAAGCTTGAGAATGTTCTTAACTGTATCGTCAAGAAACCAGACAAATTGTAAGCACACAACTATGAAGATACAGTAGTAAATAAGTAGCAAAGACAGAGATCTAGTGGCACTTACCAGGACCAACTGGATCACCCAATTTTTCAATTCTCTTGCAATTTCGAAGAGCAATAGATGCATCATAACAGACGAAAAAACGGAGAGGCAAAAGGGCGAGTGGGTAGGATCGAGGATATGGATTCCGGTCGGGTGGGTCCACTGTTGGAGAAAAAGAATTGAATTTGTTGGGGTGAGAGAGGCTCGAACTCTCGACCTCAGGATCACTCAGAAGCTATGAGACCTACGCGCTAGCCAACTGCGCCACCACCCCCGTTGTTGACAGGAATTAAGTTGATAAGTTTAAATACTTGAATATTCAAGCAGACTATTTGGGCCAAACAAGATATCTAAGCCCAACCCGGTGGAGTTCCCAGCCCATTAACTCGCTCTTAATTTATCAGTCTGGCCCATGAAGCTTTGACTTGTGTAACATCGTGATTGGCTCCTCTTTTATTCATTCGTCCGCCAAATTCTTCCATTTTCAGCGACACAAAAGGACCACGTGAAAAACCAGGTTCGCACACATCCAATCCTCTTCTCCTCCACCGCTTCGCGCCCGTACTCATCTCAAATGATTTTTATGTCTAAGCCCTCAGTTTGTGTTCAATTCTTCTGTCCGTTACTCGACATCTAGGGTTTATTTTACCGTTAACGATTCAAGTTTGGCTTGGTAAGCTGTTGTTGACTTTCGGTGTGCGTTGTTGTGATTGTTTTCTATACCGGTAATATTGGCGAATCCAGGTGCATGGAGTTGTGTATCTTGTTTCTGAAATTACTCGCTTCCTAGATTTGTTGTGCATCGCACTGTGATTTGATGTTAAGTGTAGAGCTGAGTGACTCGTGTAATGTGATTATATTTTTCTTCGAGCATTAGCGAGGAGTCCGTGCTGCTTGTGTAGTGTTGTTGCTGCTAAATATTGGGGGTTTAGTTCGTTTGTTGAGTCAATTGCAGTAAAATTTGTAGTGCGGATCGCAAAATCGGTTTGCAACCCAGGGATTTGGGAGCGTCCGGGCATTTTGGATTGGTCAGTTGTAAATCACAGATTTCGAAAGTGGAATGCTACTCATTAAATTATAGTTCAAAGTAGCGGTATCGGCAATAATTTTGTGTGTTGCTGTTCCACATTGGGTATGCGTATTGCAATATGATTAAATTGAATACACATGCATTCTTCATGTGTCTGTGATTGGTGGAATTTCTATTCTGTTATGCACTAAACTTTACAAAGTTGGTAGAGTTATGTGATTATGTTATTACTGATGGGATGTGTTTCGTGAATATTTGTTAACTCTTCATATTGTGGAATGATGTAGGACACTTAGGCAAATGTTGGAGTACCTTAAACTGACTTTGTTTTTCGTGAGTGATGTGCCATTGTGCTGTTTTTATTCCATTCGGCTGATTGAAATTACCATTTCGTTTTTGGCTTCCTCTAGAGAAATGATTGGGCACCCACCTATCTGTAAGCAGCAGATCGACTTATGATGCTATTTAACACAATCAAAGGGTGAAACAGGGATACTGTGCTCTCAGGAATTATTAGTGTTCCAGATTAAAATTAGACAGTTTTGCAGTGTATGTTCATTTATTGAGTGGAATATCTGATGTGGTCTGTAGTGCATAAGTGACATTGTTTGCATAAATAAAAGCTTTTTCTAGTTCAATATGTTGATTAATGATTTTGTAGGTGCTAATTTGAAAGCTGTGGCAAATCGAGCATTTTCCAGAATGTGTTCGGGCCATAGAATGTGCTGATCAGTAGAAAGAGACCTCGCCAATGGCAGGATATGTTGCCATTCCATCCAATGTCAAGCTGCAAGTTCAGAGAAATGTTCAAGAAGAGCAATTCTTTCAAGCCAAAACTTTGCATCTACCAGCCAGAAGGTCTCTCCATTTTATCTGTTACTTCAATGTCCTTATGATATGCATAAGAACTTGAAGGTTGATGTACTGGTTTACCACATTCTTCTTAAAATAATTACAATTCAATATTCTTTGTAAAATTATGGGGGCCGGATTATAGTTACAACTTTATTTATTCTTGTAAGGCAGAAATTTATAATAATCTCAGCAATCGTATAACTGATACATTCACATGTGTGATTGAACAGTTACACATCATTTTTCTTATTGTTGTGCATTGTGTTTCGCTGTTTTGCATATTGCTGATTGATTTAGAAAATGAAAGGAAAGATGCATATCTTAGTCTTGTTGTTCCTTACAGTCTTTGCCAATCCTTCAGCCAAAATTGACAACTGCATTGGTTACAAGGCAACCTTCTATGATTTGACTTCATATATCAGATTCATAATTTTCATATAAATGCTGATCATTGTTATTATCGTGTACTTGTACTTGCTTCAGTTTTACCTTGACCCCCTATGTATTCCCTGCTCATGTATATGAGGTGCTTGATAACTGTGAATTGCCGCATCACATCTTAATAATGTACCGTAGATGAGTGCTGCATCTGCATCCATGAAATAACATGTTAATGTTGATATGTTTTAGGAGCTTCTATGTTGGAGGTTTTAAAGTTAAGGGGTTCTCGCTATGGAAGGCCTGCAGGCTAGTTGCTCCACACTTAAAAATCCTGTATGGAAGTGCAAGACATGAGACTCCTATCAAGTGCTGTTCTTTGGGTGCCCTAGCTACTGATGGTGCAGTTGCTTCTGACTGGGTTCCTTTCGTGAACCAAGTCCTCCTTTTAGCAAGTATAACACTTACATATATGGCTGGAGTAATTCCTTCTGAGAAGACCCCATATAATACTCAAACAAGCACACCCCTTGTTAATGTGCTCCCTGAGAACTCTTCCTCCCCGGGTAGGTAAGGAAGGTTAGTGGGTGACATCTCATTGTGGTATGAAATAGAAATGTAGAAGCAAGCATATGCATAGAAATTAATATGGCTGTTAAAATTTTTGATATATTCTTTTATTCGATTGCAGTACAATGGCAAATGATGATGAGGTTTGCTTTCAGTTTGCCTGGGATGTTGTTAAAGGCAAGCTTATGGATTCCTTATCTGCTCTTAGGAATGGTATAAATCTTAGTGACAGAGTGGGTGAATCTAAGCAAGACCCTGCAAAACAACCTTCAAGTTTGTGTGCTGTTGCTGATGGTCCCAGAATAAGGTTGCTGTGGGCATCATTTCAGTTGCTCAACAAAGAGGCAGGGATTTTGTATTGCTTTTTCCATTTTGTTTCATTGCCTTCATAATATTGTCAGGAGGGGAAACTTTATCTCTATGCATATTCAAATGACTAGAGCTTATTCTTTTTTCCAGAAATCAGAGGATAAGGAATAAGGAGATTTTAAGACAATGATTGGAAAAATTTCAGTAATCACAAGGCTCCTGTATGATCATTGCAAACACTCTCCCCCCATAATGATAATGTATGCTTGTGGGAAAAAGTTATATCAAGGTTATTTGATCTTCTAGCTGATGGCACTGCGTAACAGTAGAAATGGCTGGGGGGACTTCTTAAAGATTTCCTCTTTTCCCCATAATTTCATGCATTTACGTTTGTTTCTTCCACTACCTTTAAAGGGTTCAAAATTCTCTCCTTCAGGTTGACAATATCCCAGAAAACTCTGCCACAAAGTCAACAAATGATTTCTTGGCTGTCTTTGCTGAAATTATTGAAAACTGCTGCCAGCCTCTAGGCATAGCATGGCTGGAAGAGGAGTTTCGCCTCATCTCTGAGAATCCCGACAAGGCAGGTTCCCTACTTAAAAGAACACTACACAACTTTGCTGCCTTGAGTTATATAAATTGCTTGAGAGAAAGAGAAACATATCGTATCCGAACTGTCATTTTTGCTTTATGTCTTGTCTATCAGGAACTTCTTTCTTTGGTGAAAAATAAGTTAAATGGATATGACAGCATAATTCAAAATATCAGAAAGTCAGGCAAGGAGAATCTATATGCGGAGTTGGTATATGCCCTTAAATTTGGTTCTTCCAGGTAAATAAGCTGTAATTTTTTTTCTGCAGGGAGTTTTAATAGTTGGTTTCTTTCTGTATGTTTTCCACTGTCAACTGAGTGTTTATGCTTCTACTATATTTTTGTATGAAATCTTTTGGACACGATCCTTTTATGTTTTCATTTGTCTCTTTCTGATGAGCATTTTATTAGTTAGTTGATGGATAAGAATAAGAAAGGATATATGTCAAAATGAAAGTTAAAAGAAATATTGATGACATAAGCAGAAACTGGATTGCTGCAAGGAATTACTTGTTACAAAAGCTTTTGAATTTTTCATAATCATGTCGAACTGTGATCTTAATGGCTGCATGAGTTTCAGGTTCCTAAGCTTCGGTTTCTTCATATGCTTTATTATTGTGTCTTTTCATAATTGATTGAGTTTACCTTTCTTCTTTCACTCCTGTTTATGAGAATCTTAGTATCTTTTCTTTCTTATTCATGTCATAGTCAATTGATGCAGCATAATAGGACCTGTTCATAAGCATTACCTAGAGAGATATATATTGTTAATATACTATACTTAGAATATTTGAGATATATTTACATACACATTCTATATATAGATGTAGTGATGCATAGAACCATGACTAATAGGTAGAACAAGGAGGATAATTTTGGAAATACTCTGCCAAATGCTTCATTTTTACCATACTCTGATGAGATCCTCTATGCATGTATTGACAGGAAGGGTGGTTATTATAATTGTAGCTTGTTTATTCAGCATGGAGTAGCCATATTAGAAGATTTGCTGATCACATTAGCAGATGGCATTGCAAGTATGTATTTGGAGCTTATATCTGTGGATGGTAGCTTGTCTAATGATATCAACAACCTTGGCTTGAGCTTGTGCACCCTGTCCACCAGAGCACTTCAGAGATTGCGGAACGAGGTATGGCTTTAACTCCTCCCTTTTTAAATGACTTCGATGTGAAAAAAATTCTTTTTACAACTAATGGTTCTTCTAGAGTTGTCCCCTTCATGATAGAGCAAAGTATATTGTGTGCAGCATAAAAGTTGTGTTCAGTCAGCATAGGTGGCATCTCTTAACAAATTTTACTTTCTCTCTGTAAAGGCGCTTATTGAAACTTGTTCGCATTTTCTCTACTAATGCAATTCCCATGCAGTTTTTGAATTCTCTTGCTCTAGGGAGACGACTATACTTCATAAGTAATACAAACTGAAAATAGTGGACCAGCAAGATTAGATCTATTAATTAGCATATCTTTGGGATGAGATTGATGGTCGTAGAGCATTACAATGGGATATAATCTAATGGATAGCAAATTAGGCCACTACTGCTGCACTTCTGGTTTTGTATATTTAGCTTTTTAAGATACAATGAAAATGAGGATCTCTGGTTAACAGGTAGCACTGCACCAGTGGTTGCATCAGAACATGGCAGCAGTGGTATCGATGTACGAAGATCAATTTGACCTTTGCACACTTAGGAGAAAACTCCTCCAGGAGTCCAGTGGCAGTGAGGCTGACAATTTTGATTGGTGGAAGAAACTTGGTTTCAGGAGATCGGGACCCACATTATCATTGCGTTTTGTTGAGATCAACTACGTCTCGGTACCTGTTAAAAGGACCAAGGAATTAAGGGCCTTGACTGGGTGGTATGTTCTACTTGTTTGAGCCCCCACCCCCCCACCCAAAGAAAAAAGTTACCGCAGTTCATGTTGTATGATATTGAATCTATAGATTCACATCATCTCGTAACATTCATTTACTTGATTGTATGGATCTATCTGGTTATCCTTTCAAATGTTTTGAAGCTATAATAAATTGTTTACTAGACTAACATGGGAAATCAAATTTGATTTCATGAAAAGTTTCCTAGTAAACTTAACTTTTGGCATCATAAACACAAGATAATGCTGTTTCTCCTTCTAGATTTTATCAAACTACTGAACTTCTGCGTTACTTTCCACCCCCTTTTATTTACATGCTTGTGGTAGAGCATAGGTCATCGAAATTCTGTGTTCATTAGATATTAAGAGAGCACTTAGTATGAAATGCTGAGAAGAAGAAATAGAATTGTTGAGTCAATCTTGCTATGTGTTTTGTGATGATGAGACTTTTGGTTTGGTTTTCTTATTGAATCTTTGGCCATTCTGTTAAATGGCTAACTTAATCTATCATTTGTTTTTAACCTGTTGAATAACGTCTCCAGTTTTCACTTCTTCAGCTCCAAGTAATGCAGCCGTAACAAACCAAATTCTTAAATCCAACTTGAAGTTTCAACACCATCTTTTCTGTTGCAGGAGGTACTACTACAGTCTCTTCCTTGAACTGGCTGATATCACCATGCCATTTGTAAGAACAGTTGTTGCTAAAGTCAGTGATGCCATCTCGTTCTTCCTGGTCTGTTTGATAGGAAGGTCCTTGGGGCTAATCTACTCTGGGATTAGGAACTCCTTACGGCTGAAGTAAGGTATAAATAGTACCCTGCTTGTCCACTGAGTTTCTGTCCATATTTTTGTCATTATTTCGCAAATGATATGATGAAAACTGCCTAGTGTGGAAGTATTCACCTGAGCATTTGATGGTCCTTGTGTTTATGCGTTGTGTATTTTCTAAGCTTGGCATAATTGGTTTAGATTCTCCGCTGTGTAACTGTTTTTCAACAGATACCTTTTTTGAATGATTGAGCAGCTAGAATATTCTGCGACGAACCTGTTTTTTGTGTTAAACATTATTGTCATCATTTAGTTCCATCTTGTGTGTATTTCACATTTCCCATGAGAGAGCCACCTTTTTCCCATAGCCCTTATAGGAGCATTGATGTTGAAAAACATAATTTGTCTTATTCACACAAACTGAAGAATAGAGTTTAGTTTATCACAATGAGTTCTATGACCATGATCCTAAATTAGGGCCTGACCATATACAGACGGGTTTTGTGAACTTGTGCAGATCAAGTGGAGGTGCGTAGACATATAAATAAGATTGGCAGCTTCCTAGGCAAAAGTTTTTTGACGGTTGATATTATAGTGAATGATCAATCTTATTACGTCTTAATGGTAAAAGTAGAGAATCTGACCATCAGTAGATCCTCAAATAACATCCCTCCCTAAAGAAACAAGAATAGAGAGGAGAATTGATTGTGTGAGAAAACCTGAGCAATCTGTTGAGCCTAGAAGTGATTCAATAAGTTAATCACGGCCATGCGAGAGAAAGCAACATTCCTTTGACTGAAAAGTTATAATCAAGATGTTAAGATATTGTGCAGCATAATGAGGATCATGGTACTGATTTGAAAAGGCTATTGCTCATGCATAAAATATTCACACCACAACGATGATATGATTATTGCTTTACGTGATCAAAGTTTCATTCACTTTATGGTATTATTATTTTATGATTTCTTGTTTTCTCCCCATGTAAAATATGGAGGTCTCATCAGCAAGTATCCGAAGGGAGAATTCTGGGTTTTTCAGGGTTGAATTATTTGCTGTGAGAAGCAATGGTGGGAAACATAGGAAAATGACAGGCAATAGCTAATAGGGGTAATTCTTTCTAAAAGATCACAACAGAAGAGATAATCCTTATGCCCTACCATCTTTACACAACGTGAACATCTTTTCTAAAGAAACTTCTTAATTTACAATTAATCAATTCTTCCTGTTCCCATTTTCTATAAAGTGAGGTCTCAGTCTTTTGGTATTCATGCCTGTTTTACTGGGGTAAGCTACAGAGGAAAAGAGAAAGCAAGAATAGAGAGAGACTGAAAGAAAGAAAACTGAAAGAAAGAAAAGAAATTCAAATCAAATGTAATTTCAAATAAATATTACTTTCTAATCAAACACTGGAATTAGGAATATTGTGTAATAGTAATTATTAAGAGTAGACACTGACGAATATCACTGATTCAATGATTTTATCTTCTGGAGTGAAGAGAAAAAGCACTTTTGGACCAAATGAACATGATTAGACTATGCATTAACTGGCTTAATTTGTCCCATTAAGGAGCAAAATAGTTGATAGAAAAGTGATGGAACGTTATGAAACGAAAGATTGGGGGTAAAATGGCATGATTACAGGGTAGATTAATAGTCACTGTCACCACAGTTTGTCTTTACATTTTTGGAACTGTAATTACATCCTTTAATTAGCTCGTTATATTCATACTATGCCTATGATTGCATAATTATTACTGTTTTACCTAAAAAGGAAAAAAGGGGGGGGGGGGGGGGGGGGGGGGGGTGCGTGGGGCCGAGGGGGGGGGGAGATTTTTCCTTTTTAGTTTTAAATAAAAAAAGTATACATTATTAAAAATATTATATATTTTATATAAAAATTAGTGTTGATATATATTATAATTATTAATAAACTTTATATATAATAGGTGTGTTTTATTTTTTTTCTTTAGTGGGAATTGAGACCATGGTGAATCTACCAGAGCTAATCTCACCACATTTTAATTGGAAAGAAAAGGTTACTGTATCTTGGGCCCTCCCCATTTTTATTTTTCATTGCCAGCTGCTTTATTGCTTTAGCAAAAGTAGCACTGACAACATTTGGACAAGTAACTGTTCTTGTTGGTTTTGAATGCCATTGCCATGTTATTAGTAGCTACTCTTGTTTATAGATATATAGTCTTGTTCTACTGCATAAAGATTGAGTTCGATTAATTTGTTATATGACTTTATTTATATGCTCATATATTAGCATAGTATTATATAAATTGTCCAAAAGTGCCCGAAATATGCGAAGTAACTTCAAAGATGTACAGTGGGGTTTTAATAATTGTTTGTAATGGTTTTTGACGTGCAATTTGTGTTTTGGCACACAGCTGTGGAGAAAAGACACAGTATGCACATTGGGTCCAGTTAGGAAATTTTCATCATGACTTCTGTTATAAGATTGCGAGTAACATCTATGTCTTGTACGGAGTGATTGGAAGTTGATAATAAGAGAACAATGGCTGAAATTGCTACATGAAGGCAAGAAAGAAAAAAGAACCAAGATTTTCTTGCTTTTGTGGATTCTTCCTATGATGTTTGTGGCTTCATGTCTCATCATCTTTTTCGAGTTATTAGTCTCCGTTTGGTGATTTGGTCCACCATTATATCATAAATTGGCTCGTTTCATATCACCACTTAGTTTCCTACTTTGTGAAGTTGAATTATAGGATAATATTTGATTATATTACTATTCTATTTTAATATAACTAGAAAAATCTTATTCGAATTAGGTTCAACTGAATTTAACTAATCACACCACAATGTTATTTTTACCTGTGATTGGTTACTCTGTTTAAATTATATATTAAATTTGTAATGATTATGTGATTAACTTGGACTTAATAAAATTTGGTCTAAATAAAAATTTCATTGTTATAATAGGCCGATTATAAGGATAGTGGACGTTCTAGCATTCGGCTTTAAGCATTAGACCAAAACATTTAGATTTTGTTTTCTTCTAGTTTTATAATAATCCAGATAATTTCGGAGACAACGTGGAAAAGGACAGTAATGCTAATCAATAATATTGTGATAATTGCTTACTGCTTACCTCAATTTGTTGAAATTTTGGGACGGAATAGTGTGAATATCTAATCTGATTTTGCTGCTATTTTAGAATTACTTACCTAAGAAAATGGGCTTGATCAGGATATCAAAATCGTAGATGCATAGCAAACATTTATTAATGCTGGCTTGTCCTGAAAAAGTTGAAAATCATTCCTAACCTTTTGGTGATTAAAAGGCAATCACATCGTGCTTCATGATTTTCTAGTGAGATCAGCTTCATTGACTCTGGACACATATCGTCGAAATGTAAACAGCCATGTTGAATGACCACGTGAGATTAGGATGCCGCCACATTCAATCCGAGATTTCGTGTAATTAGAGAATTGGTTTTGTTGATCTCATCTGTTTTCTTTTAAAATTTTGCGAGTATTTGGCGTTTCTTATTCTTCTCGGCCATTGGTTGACAAATGGTTGTTCAATTAATTGGAGAGAAGTAAGAAGCATTTTAGTCATTACTTGCTAAATAAATTGATATAATTTTTGGGATAACTACATACATGTTTCTTAACTTATCGTCTACTTATATAAATCACTTGTGCTTTTTGAAAAATTACAAATATATATCTACAAAAAATATCAACATTAATTACATAAAAAAAATTCATTTTCTAAATTTTTTTTATATATTTTGCATAATGTTAATATTGTTACACAAACTATTGTTGTTCTAGCTGCCATATGTGGTTTGTAATTACATAAAAGACAGTAGTTTGTGTGAATAGATTGCTGATTAGAGATATAAATATAATTATTCTTAATTTTCGAAGAGTCCAAAGCCATATAAAATATCAATATTCCCATATATATTAATCAAGTTTTATCAAATTTTGAAGCTTAAATTACATATTTGTGCTTGCGCGTGTGCGTGTGTGTACATGCATATGGGTAGGAATAATGTTTAGGCATTTTGTGGGTGGTGGGGGTGGGGTGTGGTGGGGGGTCCATGGATAGGCATGGCGGAGACAAGACCTTGTTTGGGGGAATTGAATTCACTTTGAGGTGAGGCGAGGTGTGGGTGATGGAGAGAATACGATGCTTCACTTTTCTTTCTCTCCCCCTTTTTCTTTTCTTCATTTTTATTTTTTTAATTTACACCACATCATCCACTTTCGGCCTTTTCTTCTTTACTTCATTTTTCCTCTTCCTCAACTTGTATTGTATTTTTCAATAGAGAGAAGAATAAGATTTCCTCCTTCCGTTCTTTTGGACAATTCCGGAAGTCATAAAGCAAAGAAAGAAACCCTTTCCAAAAATTCTTGTCTTCGTCATCAAATCAAATTAATTATAAAATAAGTATGTTACACTTATTATGTGATTATTCATTTTTTTTTAAAATTATACACCAATAACAGGACGAGTATATTATACTTGTCATATAATTGGTTTAAGTTTATATGAGAGTCGAAATTTTTCTCCTCTCGAAATTAGCTATCCAATTTTCTTTGCTTATGAAGTAAATCGAGCTTCCCTCCAAAATGGAATTAATAATTCATCTTAAATTAAATGTCGAGTAATTTGATATATTTTTCAACTTTATATCAATATATATATGTATCGAGGAAAAGAAATGGGAAATAATGTTGGTCAAAGATAAAAATATAAAATGGGTAGTTGTCAATAAGAAAAAGGTACCACAATCTCCTCTCTCCAGCAGCAATCTCCTTTAGTGCTTTTCTTCTTCTCTCAATCTGCACTACCCTCTTTTTTATTTTTATTTTTATTTTTTATTTTCTTGCACTTCAAGACTCTTTCTCTTTTACTAAATTGCCCCCCAATAACAGCACACCCCTGGGAGTAAATTGTGGAGTACTCAAATGACCATAACGCCCCTGCCCATGCTCCACACTTTTTTCATTTTAATGTTGATCATCAGGGTTTGAAAGTTACCAACTTTAATTTAATTCCTCACTTAGAATGTGAAAACGTTCTTCTCATGCATATACATTCTCATCTTGACTTTAGTTTGCATAACTTCTTTGAGTGTTCTAAACGCTACCTCGAATATTATTATTTTATTTTTAAGCGTAAATTTTTATTTATTTTAACTTTTTTCATACAGAAAATTCATACTACGTTCTTTGTAGAGTACTGTCGATAATATTAAAAAGTATATGAATTACAAAATATATTATTTCAGCCGTAGAAAACTTAATTGACA
Organism: Sesamum indicum; assembly: GCF_000512975.1. Taxonomy (NCBI): domain Eukaryota; kingdom Viridiplantae; phylum Streptophyta; class Magnoliopsida; order Lamiales; family Pedaliaceae; genus Sesamum; species Sesamum indicum. Next base: position 24,220,918 of record NC_026150.1, read on the forward strand.
TATATGCATATGAGCTAATTTATTATTAACGATTTACCAAGATATTATGAATCTATTTATTCCAAGAAAAATAAATATTTTTTCCACAAAAAGTGAGCTAGTACATATACCCTAAGAAATTAAAATTCCTGGAATTTATAACTTTAGAGTTGAACCATAGAAATAAATCCAGAGTGGGGCAACAAAGTCAATATCTTTTATTTGGCAGCCTTTTTTCATAAATATTCCAAGAACCCTACCTCCATACATACATATAATTTCGACTCTCTACTACTTCCCTGTTAAGTTTAACATCTGATTTATATTCCAAATTCTCCCATTCCCAACAAATATACGTTGAAATTCAAACCCTCTAATCTTTTCCACATATATATATATAAATAGCATGCAGTAGTACTTTTGATTCCTCTCCCCCTACTCTCCTTTATTTGTCTCCGCACCCTCAATTTCCACGCTACTCTTAACATCGATCTGGTTAATGGATATTGATCCCTTGTGGGCTCTTGGGGGGTGCTGCTGGTTCTCTATCTCCAATTTGCATGGCAACAACACCCAAACTCAACTCTTCCTCCTCTTCCTCCTCCTCACCACTTGTTGAATTCTCCACCAAATCCCACCAATTACTCATCACTCTTCTCTTTATAGCCCTTCTCATCCTCCTCAGCTCCACCGCTGCTGTTGTCGTCGGCCCCTCAAACCCCTCTATGGATATGCTGTCAAGATCCGCTGCTTTTGATCATCATCACCCTCACCAACAAACCCTTTTCTCAGATGAAAACCATGCTGCTGCAAGAACGTCCGTGGATTTCCGCCCCCCCAGCAGGAAGAGGGTGAGTAGGAAATGCAAAGGAAGAGATGAGTTTGAAGTGAGTGATCATGAGGTTCCCAGTGGCCCAAACCCTATTTCCAACAGGTAAATTAAAAATCACTGTGTTTTCGGAACCAACGATCAAGAATCAGCCAGCTTTTGGGATCATGTGGGAAGAAGAGAAATTTTGGGACGCCGTTCATATAATTTGTTACATCCATCGTATGTTGTTGCATAGTTATCGCACTAGATCCACCGTTAATACTACTGCTTGTCATCATGATTGATGGTTTTTGTTTCTGCTCGTCGTATATCATTAATGTTAGCATCATCACTTTTTTTGTTCTTTCTCCGTTTGTTGTGAAGTTGTTCCTTTTTTGATGGTTTAATAGAATTGTATAGCTAGAGAGACGATCACCATCATATTCATATACATATTTGTTGTACTCAAAGCTCCGGTGCTATATGTCTCGATCATCAGTCGATCGATCGATCAATCTTTGATGTCGATGATGTTATATATGTTTCTATTGCTGTAGTAGATGTGAATGAATGGAAATTTTAATTCAAGCCATGTTGATTGGATCTGAATCAATTATATAATAAGTATTATATACTTGCAGTGTGATTAATTTGATTCGATCAAATTTGATTCATATAAGAATTTTTTGTGATGAAAAAGAAAAAAAAAAGGTTCAAATTAGTGTGTGTATTTTTGGGTTTAGGGTTTGAGGCAGATCTTTTGTATTTCCTATTGTTTGAATGGATTTGGAGTTTGCTTTTTGTCTTCTTCACAAACACACACAGTCTTCAAGAAAATTAAAGTTGGTACCAAAAAAGTTATTAATTATTACACCCCCATCATTTCATAATCACTACCATCTGATTCTACTTCTAACCTAATCCCAAAATATTTGAAATTTGGAAAAATAAATTTCATATTTTTATTTTTAAAAGTAATGTTGAAAATTAGTCCATGATATTAATTTTTTTTTAAGTGAAAAGATAGTCTTTTTAAAAAGCAATTATTTTTAAAAATACTTTTCTTGTTGATGGATCGTCATATAAAAGAAACGAAGATGATATAAAGTAAGAAGAGGGAACACACTACACACATAGAAAATATTATATTATTTGATATAAATAATATTAATTGAATAAAAATAAAATAACAAAATATTAATAAAATCATAATTTTGTAGGCATTTGGATGATATGATCAATGATAAATTTGTGAGCGAGCAAAGATGATCAATCTACGAAAGAGCATCGAAAATGTGAACGATAAAAGGAAAAGAAAACACAATTTAAGAAAATTGTACCACCTTATCATTTCATCATAAACACCACTGTCTGATTTGTTCTATGTTAATTTACATATCAAATATATTGGAAATTATAAGCTAGATCGAATTTGATTAGATTTGAAATAATTATATGATAAGCGTAATATATTTGTTATGTGTTTGGTGTACAGTTCAGAAAAAACGACTAATCACATTGTAAGTGTTTCATACTTGCTTTGTGAAAATATATTTTTCGAATATACTGTTGCGGGTGACAGCAGGTTGGATATGAAGCGAGTTTGCTAAGTTCAGGGCTCGACCCTCTTTAGATCTGCGCTCTAGTACTGAATTAGACTCGCTAAATCTTATTTAAAATTTTAAAAATAGTAAATAATGTATTTTCTTAAACACAATACTAATATAATTCTTTAAATATGAAACACTTATATATATGTTTTAGGCTTAATTTAAACTTTTAAAAATTTGTTATTTTTGTTTACATATTAAGTATAAATTATTTCATATTATTATTTTAATTTATAAAATTATCATCTGCGTGTCTTATATTTGGATAAATGAAATATACACTTTTTCCCTAAAGTTTTATTTTGAATCTAATTTTAAATTTAAATTCAGTGTCGTCCCTAACTAACAAAGTGATGAATGCTGAAAACTCCATTCATAATTAATTAATCTTTTGTAACACGTTGCGAGAATTGAGATGATGAAATTGAGCTCAATTTATTTATTTATTTTTATTTATTAATAGAAGTAAATAATAATAATAATAATAATAATTAAAAAAAGAAAATCAACACGCTTCTATCAGAAGATTTGTAAAAGTGCTTTTATGGGTCAGCAAAATCGCTTTAACCTTTTCCTTCTTTTGGTACTCAAAAATAGATAAAGAGACATCAATAATCTGACCACAAAGCCCATGTAGCTTTATGGACTGGGCCTTCTAAGTCCAAAACGCACGACATATTGGCCCAATCATGATGGAACCAGAGAATTTTGAGGCTGTTGTAAAACATAAAATAAGGTCCAGCCAATGAAAGAAGAAATCAAGATGATCGAAAAGAACGAAACATGGGAGCTTGCCGACATGCCAAAAGACAAATAAGTAATAGGAGTCAAGTGGATCTACAAGACGAAGTTGAATGTAGATAGATCAATACAGAAGCACAAAGCTCGCAAAGGATATTCTCAATTTCTCGGTATAGACTATACTGAAACTTTTGCTCCAACAGCGCCTTTTAGATACTATAAGAGCTTTCACAATAATAACAAATAAGAAATGAAAAATATATCAAATGGACGTAAAGTCTGAATTCCTAAATGGCTATATCAACGAAAAAAACCTACGTGGAACAACCTAAAAGGTTCGTAGCACAAGGTCATGAAGAAAGAGCGTTGAGGTTCAATAAAGCACTTTACGAGCTCAAACGTGCACCAGGAGCCTAGCATAATAAAATAGATAACTACTTCTGGATCAATGTCGATGAGTATCCAGAGTAATTTCTCATACGTAGATGATCTCATATATATCGAAAACAATAGAAATGATCCAAAGCTTCAAAGAAGACACGACGGAGACATTCTAGATGAGTGATGTTGGTCTAATGTATTTCTTGGACGTAATCAAGATAAATCAAGAGAAAGATGAAATATTTATATGTCAAAGGAAATACACAGAGGCACTACTTAAGAAGTTCAAAATGGAAGGCAGCCAGACAGTAACCACTCCTTCAATCCCTGACGAAAAGTAGTACAAAAAAGATGAATCAAAAAAGGTTGATGGCTCGTATATATATTGCTGTTATATTCGTAGCAATCGTATCAAGATAATATTTACGAATATCAGTCCACGGATCTGCATGTGGACTAACAGTTGGATGGACTTGTCTGGAAATCCCGATCAAATCAACTCGAATAAAAATGCTTAAATCATTATCATTGACATGTTTAGATATTTTCCCTTGTAAAAATGGACATTTTTGTATCTGCAATTGTGTTTATGTAGGATCCCATGCACATCTACACTCTTCAAAGTTGAAATCTTTTACTTAGTAAAAAATATTGTTTCTATACTAAATATAACATATATGTATTAAATAAATAATATAGAAAATGCAGCAACATTTTATGCAAACAAACAAACTATTTGTAGACAAAGTGAAAGTGGTCATACATTAACTGCTTAAACAAACAAGGGGCAGATGTTGATGAGGTCCATCTGCCAACTCAAAGTTGCCGGTTTTCCCTCTCATTATTACACATTCCTTAACATTCTCCTTTCTATTCGGGGAAGTTGGAGAAGAAAGATAAAGACATCACCTCACCATTCTCAACTCCTCCTAAACATGGCTTCTTGCCATGATCAGGTGTTATGAGTGTCCATCAGATCACCAACTTAATTTAATCCTCCTTTTCTACATACATCACCTTACTCATTTCTGGCTTATGCCATGTACATTGTTGATGTTAAACATCTGTTTCAGTTTCTGTGCCCTTCGTCTGTCCTTCCAAGAACCAATCATCACCATTTCCTCGTTGGGGTTATGAGGCTTTTGCCTGTCTTGCTTCTCAAAGACAAAGAAAGAGCGCTTCTTTTGGGATAAATTTCTCCCAAAAAAAAAAAAAATCTTTTTTTCAGTATTTATGGTTGATTTGTGTTGTCGGTGATGATAAACGAAAAGGGTTTTTGATGCTCTGCACAAGAACAGGAATTCTTTCTATTTACAGATGCTGTGGATCTTGGAATTTTAATATTGCAAGAAAATGAGTTGCTTTCCATGCTTCTCGTCCCAAGAAAAGAAAGCATCCAAGAGATTTAGTAGCAAGAGAAGGGAATCACCACCCACCAGCCCACCCGAGAGGGAGCCACCACAGCGGCAGCTCTCTCAGGCAAGGCATGGTAAGACACACAAATTCTCTTCTTTTTCATTGTTATCAGAAGAAATATGCAAACATTGTCCTACATCGTATGTCTTATTGTACACAACATGCAACAAATGAGAACATGTGAATGTTGTCTTGGTGATTGACAATTTGTGGTGCCGGGCCTTAGGGTAGTTTAGAAAATGTTGTCTTTCTGCCTAAACCTTTGCAGGTATACAAGAGAATGAAATGTTGTAGATTGAAAAACACCATTCATGTTTCTTGTTTTTTGTAGCAAGAATGATGATAACTGCATTAATTTCCTACAATAGCATTGATCAAACATGTCGAACAAGGATGTTATTGTGCAGTAGGACATCATGGATGCATAGGTTGATCGAGTTTTGGTTGAGGAATTTGAAATTCTCTAATCTTATGTGCAGAAAATGCTAGAAAGACGACAATAGAACCTGCACATAAGGTAGCAGTCGAAGCTTCAAATAACAGGGCTACCAACAAAGAGGGGGGGGATTCTAATATTGCAGCTGAAACTTTCACCTTCAGAGAGCTGGCCTCAGCAACCAACAATTTCAGGCAAGAATGTCTGATTGGCGAGGGTGGATTCGGACGAGTGTATAAAGGATACCTTGATAAAACCAACCAGGTACTTTCAACGTCTTTTTCGCTTTATATTCATTATTAAGTTTCCTGTGATTGAGTATAGATTATTGGTTTCCAGACTGTAGCCGTTAAGCAACTTGATCGCAACGGGCTGCAAGGGAACAGAGAATTTCTAGTGGAGGTTCTGATGCTGAGTCTTTTGCACCACCAAAATCTGGTGAACTTGATCGGGTATTGTGCTGATGGGGAGCAGAGACTTTTGGTTTATGAGTTCATGCCGTTGGGATCTCTGGAAGACCATCTTTTTGGTACCGATCATTCATCTTTCCTTTAAGACAGTTGGTGTGGTTACAGCATGATTTAGCCCTTACATGAGATAAACTTTTGTTGTTTTAACTATAAATTCGAAGTTCATATAACACGAAGCAGTCATTGACATCTAACTTAATTCTACAGAACTTCCACCAGACCAACCTCCATTAGCTTGGTGCAAGAGGATGAAAATAGCGGTACATTCTGCCAAAGGTCTGGAGTATTTGCACGATAAGGCCAACCCTCCCGTCATTTTCCGTGACCTGAAATCATCCAACATCTTGCTCGACAGGGAATTTAACGCAAAACTCTCCGACTTTGGGCTGGCCAAGCTTGGACCTATGGGTGATAAGAGTCACGTATCGTCAAGGGTGATGGGAACATACGGCTACTGTGCCCCCGAGTATCAAAGAACAGGTCAACTTACCGTAAAATCGGATGTTTATAGCTTTGGTGTCGTGTTGTTGGAGTTGATCACAGGGAAACGAGCTATTGATACCACAAGGGAACACGACAAGCAGAATTTAGTGACGTGGGTGAGTTGATTCATCTCCTTTTCCTTTTTCTTACCAAACTTTATCCTCCCGTAGATAGGTGAATCATGCGACCTTGTCAGAAAACTAAGTGTATTTCTGCTTATCCGTCTGATCAGGCTGAGCCAATTTTCAAAGAACCAAACAGATTCCATGAGCTGGCTGATCCATTGCTTCAAGGAGACTTCCCAAAGAAAAGCTTCAATCAAGCAGTTGCAGTTGCAGCCATGTGTCTTCAAGAAGAAGCACAGGTCCGCCCTCTGATCAGCGATGTGGTGACCGCTCTCAGCCACCTTTGGGTTGAACCGGACAAGAGATCGGCCTCATCTGATTCGGCTCTGTCTCAGCAGTTGAAAGAAGGAGCTGAGAGCAGCCAGAATGAAACCTCGGCCACGGAAAGACAAAAAGCAGTTGCAGAAGCCATAGCATGGGGGTCTGAGTCGAGGTACGATGCGTGATAACGAGCCTTTAGTCCTCCAAGTGCTAAAACAGTGATGTATGAATAGCTATAGCACTGTTGAAGGAGGGTGAGAAGATCTGTCAGAAAAATTCTATATGGTAAACATGCATGATTGTACCCTTTTTCCCAACTTATAATCATGATGATATAATTATGATGTATACAAAGTAAAATGTTCCAAAAGTGGTGCAAGTAAAGGAGAAATTTTCCGACAGTGTCTGTTCTTGAAATGTTCATTTGCCTGGTGCTGCCGCTTTCTTGCTTTCAGACTCTGGAACTGGCATTCTTACAATAACAAAGAATTTTGCTATTTTGTAAATATTTATTTTTACTCACATTTTAGTCAAGGATCAAACAAAGATTCATCAACCCATTAATCCCTCCTGCACGTCTTATCAGAAATTAGTTCTCATACTTTTACTATTTCTCTCCAAATCAACTTTAGTTTAAAATAAAGTAACGTGAACATACCCTTGTCGAAATTTTTTAGAAAATAAAAAAATTATATATCTAAAAAAATATAAAATAAAATTAAGGTGAGTGAAGTAAATATTCCATAGAGAATATTAGCTCATAAAACTATTTTAAAAAATTCTAAAAAAGTATAGAAAATTTTAAATTATAATACAAATTATACATTTTGGAAATTTCATAACAAAAATTAGATAAAAACCTAATATAAAATAACAAAATGGGATCATTGTTAAATAGACATTAAAATATGAGACATTTAAAATTTATTAAGCAACAAAATAGTATTTATATTTATAACAAAGTTCAAAAGGATTATTATAATTTATCCTTAATTTTGTCACTAGTGCATGTCGTTTGTTCCCTTATTTAAGAATCTGTCTTTTACATCGGTAATATAATAATATTAATACTGTATTAGTTTTTTTAACATATTCTGTATTTTTCAAAATTTAAAAAGAGATGAAAAAGTATCTAACTACACAATTTAAAGAGATTCTGCGTCATTCATTCCTAGTCAAAACAAGGATGCTCATTCATCCAGTGAAATTGCCTCAGCAAATTTTATCACAATTTGCTCCAAACAAGGCATCCAGCATAATGACTGGGATGGGCAAAGAGATTCAAGCGTTGAATGGTTGCCCTCCCACAATTGAAAACATATTGATACCATCCAACTGATTAGCAGCAAAGTTTATGGTTTGAGTATTAGAGTACAACAATGATAGATATATTCAAATAGAAGTTCAACAACGATGGAATCACAACTCACCCCCTGTGGGAATCTTCACGTAGAGGCACAATGAATGGTGGAGCAGCTGAGGTCGGTCCGCTCACCTAATGACGTAAACACCCAGTACAAATCTTGTTCCCTTAGAAAGAATTTTAAGTTTCAGTATTCCAGACTAATACAATGTTTTAATCAGCCTTCTGGCAGTGAAGCTTAACCTAATTCTAGCTCTGTGCTGTACTCATATGTCCATATCTTTGCATCACTCTCCTGGTCGCCAATGCAGCAGCTTCGCTAGCACGCAGTGTCCCTGTGGCCATGATAGCAGCAAACTCACTGCTAATTTCCTGTTGAACTTTGCTTCGTGCATCTCCTAGGGGATCCTTGGCAACAGCTTTGTCAGATGGCTTTTCTAGTAAGTCGCAAGGAGAACCAGTTTTTTTCTGTGTTTGTTGCTCTCCATGTCCCCGTGACTCTGTTTCTGATTTTCTATCAGCATCTTCATTCTTCGTCTTTGTGGATTGAGCATTAGTAGCACTAGCCGATTTATTAGTAGTATTGCCTGTCTGGATAGATGAAGCAACTGCAGAGGGCCTGAACTGGGGTGCCTGGGGAACTGCACCTGCTCTTAAAGTCGATTCTAGTTGTTGTATCATGGGCACTACACCAGATAAAAATAACTGAAATAAGCAAAGAGTAATTGGCATAAAAAAGAGCTGTAGTCATAGACGATATACTTTTAACTTTCAACTTTGGCATGGCATGTTATTTACGTGGAATCTTATGAGTCTAAGAACCGCAGATAAAAATCTGCTAGAATGTATAATATTAAAGCCACTGCTTGTGAGTGGGTGGGCCATAATTAACTCCAACTGGAAAATAGTAGCCAGTGTAAGTTATTTGTGATATAGGTTTTAAGAGTTAAATGAGCTGGATAGAGAGATCAGAAAGTTACTAAAGAAGGTAAGAATTCAGCAGTTCTACCCAGCCCATAATATAACTAAGCGAAGGCAGCCAGCTTATCCTTCCATATCACCCTCCTAAGATGTAATCTACATTAGCCCAATTTCTCTTCCTTCTCATGTTTCTTATAACCAACACACTCTTATCTTTATAATATTTATCTTCCGTTTCGTTTTTCTGTCCAGTATGGACCAGAGAAAGAGGAGTCACAAATACTAACAGAGCAACATGCTAAAAAAACCACACAGCAACGGAGGAACTTACACATGAGAGCGCCCATGGGACTGCTCAGAACTTCATTAGGCAGATTCAAGATGTACTCTGGTACTACTGGAGCACCAACCAGGAACTGGGCTACCTCATTACTAAAATTGTTGCAATTATGTGTCAGTAAACTATATGTTTCAGCTGTGAAGCGGGGACCAATCTCCTGTAAATACATTTCAAATACATCCTTAGGCACATGTGTAACACCAAGATCTACAACTCGAATTGGAGTCCCATAAGGTGTGGTTCCAACTGGAGCACTTTGTATGCCACCACCAAAATAGTATTCATTACCATAAACCACTATTCCTGTATGCCTGCAAATGAGAAGCATCCTTTCACAAAATATACAACTTATGGAGCAAAATATACAAGACAAAACCTAACAGAAAGCCCAGAACAATGTACAACAGCATGCAAATGCAAACTTACGGAATCAATCTGTAGTTAAAAAGGTAAACAACCAGTAACCCCTTATATTCCTATCAATCCCACATGGATCAACAATCAACCACCCATTTGCACTAAATCAGCAATTTAAGATGTTAAAATTGCTTTACAACAAAATAACTCATATAAACAAATATGCACTCACCATATTCCTTCAATAGCCTTCCCCAAAAATGTTGTAGAGAGTTGCCTGGCCAGACCTTGGCTTAAGTCATAGACATTCAAAGAAACTTTGTAACCTTCCTGCAATAACACAAGTGCTTGTATATTGATATGCACACCAGGATAACAATAACAATCTAAAAATGGATAAGAGATAGGAGAGGTCTTTACCTCAGCCATCTCCAGATACTCCAATGAGAAAATTGGTGATCAATAGTATAGCAGGACTTTATAATAAGTCAACTGAATAGGGTACCTATAAAATACAGATCATTAAAGCCTGCAGCTCAGGAGGCAAATGAAGTGAGCCATACAAGTATAAATCACTACCAAGTGAAGACAAAGACTGGGTATTATCAACCCTACATGCATGCCATAAAAGCTTTTCATATGAAAAAAATATGATAATTCATATTTTAAGCTGCCATAAATGAGGCAGTTGGATCTGGCAAATTTATTAGAGTGATATGTAAAGAGAATAATGATGCACTACGAATTGAAATGCATAATAACAAACCTTAAAAAAAAAGGCATGGGCTGCATTATCTGAAGTGAAAGAAATTAGCAACATACAAATGATACTCAAGACAGAAAAATGCTTTTGATACTGTTTGTACTTAGTAAAGACCAATAGTAAATGCTTCCGTATGAAATACAAACAGAGTTCTAAGGAATTCACAGAATTAAAACATCAACCACAAATAACAAGGTAGCAAATGTCATTAGATATCATTCAACCAGTAGAAATATGATCAAAACCAATTTATGATACAGAACTTGAAATCTTAAATCCCCAGACAATACCCGAAGGATGGAATCATCACCTAGATCGCAAAATAATAAAGTATGTACCCAATACAAAATAAGTGTGACCTTAATCACATATCCTGAACAGCAATTTCTATAAAAGAAACTCTTACACACTGTTCAGACTCATCAACATCCTCGGATGAAGATAAAGCTCATGCATTCTTCTCCTCCCAAAGCCACCAATTCATTAACAGAAAATCCATTATTCAAAACGAATCAATCCCTACCATCCTTTATAATTTCAGCAATTCCTCAAACCAATTTCCCGCAATTCCCCCATACATTCCCACAGAATGGAAGGACACAAAACAAACCCGACACCAAACTACTCATCATCATTAATGACCAATCCGGCGAATATTCCAAGGAAAACAAATTAGCAAGAGTGAGTACAACATCACAACGCACCTGAAGAGAGAGGATCACCCCAAAAACCAGCAAAGAAAACGTGAAAATAGCAAGCAAGATTCTTTGGAGGGATTTTTATAGTGTGCGGAGACGGTTCTACTCGTGCAAGACGACCTGGAGTTCTCTATTTCTTCGACTTTCTAGAATTTTCCAAGCAGCTATACTTTCGTAGCACGCCTTTGAATTTAAGGGTTTGTCGGTTGCCTGCCAACCCTTACTATTCTGTGGACCAATTCAAAAACTAGGGCATAATTATTACAGAAATTTTCAAATATATAAAGTCCATTTTATTAGGTACATTTCTCTATTTCAACTTATTGATATCTAGCATATAAAATTCAATTATTTATTATAGGATAAAGATTTGCATGTTTTTATCTCGAGATGGGTCATTCCTCGGTCTATTTGATCACCACAACCATAAATTATCTTGTATTTGAGAACTCGAGATCAACTCATGTGGATCCGTACAAATACAAACATTTAGCCAAATAAATATACCCTATAATTATTTTGAGCCACAGTACATAATTATCACTTTAAAGCAAAGCCTTCTTCACTTTCCCCCCTCGATCTTACATCATCTACTTAAACAATGGAGGATCTAGTTCTCCTCCCATACTCTTGGGTTTCTTGTGATATCTGGGCCTCCCTTTGTTAATTTATTCTTCAGGAGACACCCGACGTGGCTACCTATTATATCCCCTCCTTAGAGCGTTATGAACTTCTCGTTTCTTCTTCCTTTTTAGGTTGATTGGGTGTTTTTGGGCCAAATTTTTTTATTCACGTGAATATATTTTAACTTTCTTTAAAAAATCTTAATTATTTTAATTACTTTTAATTAAATTAATTATGTTATAATTAATATTTTTTTAAATGTGTGAAGATGACGGCGCCACGCCTTCCCTATCCCCAGGCAACAGCGACAACAGACTTGGGAAGGGGGGCATGACGGTCGGTGGTGATTGTGGCTGGGGGGGGGGGGGCGGAGGAGGGTTGGCGGCTGCGACGACGGCAGCTGGCTGGGAAGGGGGATGAAGACGCCAGGGGGTGAGGATGACGGTCGGTGGTGGTGGCGACAATGGACTGGAGGTAGAGGAGGTGAAGGTCTGGGGTGGGTGGGCGGCTATTTTTTTATTTTTTAAATTTATACTTATACATTATATAATTTTAAATTTGTTAAATTTCTATTTCCTCCAAAATAAGTCCAATATATTTTTCAAGTCATGTGTAAAACCTCCTAAAATTGAAAATCCTTAAAAAATTGTTCAACTCGGATGCCATGTCATCTTTAAGGACAAAACTAAAATTTCGACAATCGAAAAACTATTAATCATTATTTTTATAACTTACAGAATTAAATAAATAAAAAGTATACTTACAGGGTTAAAATTAATAGGCAGTAAAATTAAAGGACCAAAAAAGTAATTTTTTTTAAAAAAAATATGGGATAAAGTAAAAAAGAAAAAGAAAAATTATCATCATGAATTTATTAAAATATGAAAGCTTGTAAGAAAAAATAAATATAGAAAATGTGAGAGAGATAAAAAATTAATTTATAATAGGGTTTATTAAAATTATGAAAGTTTATGAGGGCAAGAAATAAATATAACATGAAAGAGAAAAAAATGGAGTGGTGGGTTGAGAGGAAAAAAATTATAATTTTAAGATAATTAAAAAATATTAAGATTATCATTATAGGCAATTTTTTAAAAAATAAAATAAATGAAACGGTAAATTTATACAATTAAAAATTGATAAAATATTAAGTTTTCTTTTATAATAGTATAGATTTGTATAATTCAAGGTCCAAGATATTATGGGAATACTCTAAAATGCTTTAGTAGGAGCTCTAATTACGTGTCTTGCTGGAAAGTGACATGCCGAAACAATACATAGAATATATCCATTATAATTTATCGATATTTAAATTAACCAATATTGAAAGAGTAATCAAAATCGTACTTGGAGTATGAAAGGATAATATTTATAAACTTTTTTAAATTGTACAATTTTAAGTAGACTATTATTTTAGAGATAATTGAAAAATTATTCTGATGTACTGAATTCTAATAATATAGAGATCGAATCGATAAAACTTGATTAGGATTGGTGCAAATCTTGACAATATTTCAATTTATTAAAAGATTTGGGGTATTTTCGTAACTCTAAATATCAATATGTAGCCCCACTTCATCTTTTTATGCTTTAACCTTTTTTTTCAATTATAAAATTTTAATACGGCATGATAGAAACTTAATTGTTTTTGAAATCGTAATTTGTATTAATTTTTTAATAAATTAAATAATACATAATTTAATTAACATATTAATATAAATAAAAATAATTATTAATTATAATATAAATAAAATAAATAAATACGCTCGTCTTCGATGTGATTCCAACTCATTCTTGGTACCTCATAGCCTAGTTACTACGAACGACCTCGCAATCAAACTGCTTAAAGATCGAATACCTTACAGCTCGCCGTTACACCACGTCAGCTTCCGGACCGTCGTGTTATACAGCCGTTACGCCAGTGCCCCTTCGCCTGCGTAAAAGCAGTTCGATATTTAATACACCACACCACTACCCACCCAAACCTCATCCCCAACCTCTAAATTGCGGGGTTCACACTGGAACCTATTTTCCGAACCTCCATCTCTATATATAGCTCGCATTTGATTCCCCTACCCAAACCTCAGGCTCAGATCCCTACGTGAGCTCTTTTTCCAGCTAATTTTCGGATTTCGCGTCGCCGATATTTTTCTTCTCTCTACCCTCACTCTTTAAGGTTGCTTCCTTCCACACTGGAAGTGGAATTGACGAATTCTAGTCTGTTTTCTCAAATTTTTTTTCATATATAAATCTTTATTTATTTTGGAAGAGGTTAATAAAATTGAATAATTGTTGAGAAGCATCATAAGCATGAGGATGATTTTCGGATTGGATTGTGTTTTTGAGTAGTAAAAGGAGAAGTTTAATTAAATTGAAGATCACGTCGTTGTGAGGAATTTGATGGGAACTCGGCGTTCGAGTTTCCCTTGTTTGCTGATTTAACTGAATAATATGATAAGGCTGCAAGAATTCGCGACTTTGAGAAGTTAATTGAGAAACAAGTGTAAGAATTTGAGATTGTTGTTTGTTGGAATGACATTTTATCTGGAGGAGATCTTGTCAGGACATAAGTTAATTAACCGGAATTTCTTGTTTATCTTGTGAATTTAGTTGGACTTAGGGTTTTTGATCGGGGATCTTGCATGGATCGTCAATGGTGGGTGTGATACCTCCATTAGGTAAGTTCGTCAGTGACCTCGTCGGATTTTTCTGAATTAGGGTTTCTCGTTTTCTGTACTTGTATTTGTTCATTTGAGTTAAAGATTTTTCTGATAAATTTACATTTGTTTGTAATCTGGGCTTCTCCCAGTGTAAGTAAAGCGACTGACGGAGTAGAATTTCTGGACTCAGTTCCACTTCTTGGAGAAACAATCATGGCGCAGAGTAATTGGGAAGCGGATAAGATGTAAGATTCTCTCTCTTTAGTTTGTGCAGTTTATTGTCTCCTTAGCTTCCTCGTCGTCGTAGAAGTAAGAAGGGCAACCCGGAGAATCGTTTTTCACGGTGTACTATGGTTAGCGTATTGCTGCCAAACTTGGGAAGCATATCTAGTTATGTGGATGAATTCTTGAAAATGGAAAAGATAACTAAAATTTTTAATACGTCACATCATTTGACGACATTCTTGAGTTGACAGGTGGGCTCAGCTTGTTTGTTTTAGTCAAGAACTATTTTTCTCGGTTTGCTGCACATTTCTCTGGCAGGCTAACTAAAATTTTCAGTTCTAATACAGAGGAGTCACTACACTTCTATTTTTGATGTGTTTTCCAGGCTTGATGTCTACATTCATGACTATTTGTTGAAAAGAAAATTGCATAATTCAGCGAAAGCTTTCATGACAGAAGGAAAAGTTGCTACGGATCCTGTAGGTGAGGGATTATTTTTGTGCTTCTTTTCATGTGGATAAGGTATTCCTTATGCATTAGCTGATGGAATTGGACTAGTTTGCAGTACAAGTGGGTCATGAACCTTGTTGTTCATGTTCTGCTTTCTGGTTCCGAGAAATGGATGCCATGGATGATATCTCAAATTTCTTACAATTAGTTCTTGTGTTTTTAGCTATTGATGCCCCTGGTGGATTTCTTTTTGAATGGTGGTCTGTCTTTTGGGACATCTTCATTGCACGGACAAATGAGAAGCATTCTGAAGCAGCTGCTGCTTATATAGAGGTTTCCCAAAATTATGCAATCCTTTCTGGCCGTTTAAGTTTTGATGGCCATCATGTTTGAATATATGGAATGCATGAATTAATAAGTTATCCTTGGCATTTACTACTCGTTTTAGACACAACAAATCAAAGTGAGGGAGCAACAACAGCAGCTCCAGATGCAGCAGCTGCAACTCATGCAGCAGCGTGCCCAGTTACAAAGAAGGGATCCTAATCACCCTCCACTTGGTGGTCCCATGAACTCTGAAGGAATGATGGGGCAGCCATCTGCCAGTGTATTGGCTATGAAAATGTATGAAGAGCGTATGAAGCATCCTCATCCCATGGATTCGGAGACATCTCCAGGTATTATTGAGGCTAATAGGATGGCACTCCTCAAGTCAGCTTCCAGTCAACAAGGGTAAAACTGATAGCATCATTCAGCTACTTTGAGTTGAATTTTGTTTTGGAATTTTTGTAGCTCAATACACCATTAGTTTTTACCTGTATCCAGACAGTTGATGCAAGGCAATTCTGGGAGCATGCCCGCAGCCTTGCAGCAAATCCAAGGACGGCCGCAACTGGCTGCTGTTAGTACTAAAACCATTTCTTTTATTAGACACTTTCCGTTGGTCCCTTTGTTCCTTTACTGAGCTCAACCATGTTGTTGTTGGTACTTTCAGGACATTAAAGGGGAAGTCAACTTGGGCACAACTCAGAAATCTTTGCCTATGGACCCGTCATCAATATATGGCCAGGCAATTCTTCAGTCAAAATCTGGACTAGGCGGTGCAGGTAACAGCATTAGTGTTCCTCATGCTTTGCATTTTCTTTTTCTTTTTTCACCCTCCTTCAATTTTCTTCTCTAATTTTTTGTCTACGAAGTTTGCCTTTGATTGTGGGAGTGACAAGTTCTTGAAAAACTTGTGCAATATCTTGATGGAATTTGATACTTGTTTGTGTAAGTAGGATGTAGACACACAGACAGCAAAATTTATTATAAAACACACATAGATTACACTGATGTCATGGTACCGAATCAGTTCCATTGTATGCAAACCTATAATATTCATTGACATTTCTCTGCTTGATTTTAATTTTCTTTTTCATTTTTTTCTAGTCGCTGAATGTGCAAAGCAACCACCCATCTCAGTCTAGCCAAGTGAATTCAACATGCATGAACAGATGATTCTTGCATATCTGCCGCACAATCTGATACAACTATTATACTAAATTTGTAAAACATATGAGAATTGTTTTGGAGACACCACAGAACTTCCCTATGTGGTATGCTAATTTTGAAGAGGAGTTCCTATTGCCAAGCTTTTGCTTTTTTTATTTGGATGCATCTGTACAAATTTTGAAACCTTAGCTACATAAGATTTAGTGGTCAATGTTGCAGCAAAATTCTTCCCAGAAGTTATTCTTGGTATCTGACTTTTGGTTGTTACGTGTGATATACCAGGATTATTTTCTTTTTTGTCAAGTCAAGTGCACGTAGGGAGGTAGGGGGAGTGAGGGGGGCAAGGCCATCATTGTTGTTGATTTCACCATTTTCCAATAGTAGTGAATATTTGTATATAGGTTACATTGACAGTTGCTAGGGTCTTTAGTGCCTGTTATTTTTAATGATAAAGTAATTGTAAAAGTCCCCTCAAGCTTCTGAATTAAGATATGTGAGTTTTTTATAGTTCTTTCTGAATCATAGGTTCTCATTTTGGTTTGTAGCTGATATGATGGAGATTTATCTTAAATGTTCCTTCTACAGGATTGAATCAAGGAGTCACTGGTCTTCCACTGAAGGGTTGGCCTCTGACAGTGAGTTTCATGGGCTTTATTTTCCAGTCATTTCTTTTGAGGAAGATTCTGAGAGGGTGATAAATTCTTGAGTGCTGATGCTTAGAATATAAAACAGGGAATTGATCAATTACGGCCAAGTTTGGGTTTACAAGTACAAAAGCCCAATCTGCCGACCCAAAGCCAGTTTCTTTTGGCATCTCAACAACAGCAGGCTCTAGCACAAGCTCAGGCGCAAGGGAATCTTGGAAATTCGCCTAACTATGGGTTTGGAGGAGTACCAAGGGGTAACTTTAATGGAAAAGATGGTCAACCTCCGAGAAATGATGGATCTATTTGCTCCCCAGTGCAATCAAATTCACCAAAGGTTGTAAACATAAAATTTGCCAGCGAGCTTGCTTTTGTGCTATTTGATTAATGGTCTTATGTTATGGACCATTTTATGCATTCACTGCATTTGGATCAAACTTACTTGGGCTAACTTGGTAGTATTTAGTGATTCTTTTGTCTTGAAAAGTATCTTTTTTATCATAGATTTGAAAAGGGGTAAACCAACGCAATCCTTCTTTCTAGATAAAGTTTCTATGTATGGATGCACACTATTTTTAGGTGACATTGAGTCCTTGGTAAATGGCACTAGTACACTAATTTTTGGTTCAATGTAACTACCTGAATTTAACTGCACTTTCACTGTAATATAACTTGATATATTTTCCTTGAAGTTGAACTCAAGATGTTTCGTATTATTTGATTTATCAAATTGGTTTGCTTTTAGTTAACCTCTTGAAATATATTTTCCTGTAAATTTAGGGCCAAATCTACCGGAGCTTACATTGCTGTATTGTACTTGCTTATTTACCTTGAACTTTTGCCTGTCTTTGCCCTAACAGGGACTTATGCTTTCCCTTTGTGTTCTATATTTGTGGGTTTTCCTTTTGCTGGATTTCATGCCTCCTAGATTTGTTCCTTACTTGTGGTAGAACTAGAGCTTACCATCCACCTAGGTTGTTAAATGTTGTCCCAGCAATTTCCCTTGCTCTGTAGAATAACAGAATTCCTCATGTGAGAAGTTTCTGACTGCTAAATTCATAAAGATGTGACTTTTACACCTCAGAATGATGTATTTAGTCCCTTGTTCATATTTAATCATTTCTGTGCCCAACACATTCTTCATGTTTGGTTCGGCTGTATGCTTGCAATTATAAGTTTGTCATTCTTAGCAGATGAAAATGGGCCAAATGCAGCAGTCTTCCTCTCAACAACAGGATCAGTTGCAGCAGCAACAGCAATTGCAACAGGTAGTTCATCCTTGCACAGTTGTTTGATCCCGTCATGTTGGCTGAACAAATGATAATAAACTTAGCTGTATTTCTATTTTATGCTAGTCAAAACCATCAAAATATTTACCAAATTTCTCATCCCTGTGAGGATCTTCTGACTTTTTGCATGGAAATTGAAAGGATATGACATGCATTTTGATCTGAAACAGAATAACAGGAAAAGAAAACAACACTCTTCATCTGGACCTGCCAACAGTACGGGTACTGGAAATACTGTCGGCCCATCCCCAGGTTCACCACAATCAACACATACACCTGGCGATGGAATGACTACTGCTGGCAGCCTGCAGCATGTCAATAGTGTATCCAAGAGTATGATGATGTATGGTACAGATGGAGCTGGTGGAATTGCATCATCTACGAATCAGCTAGTAAGACTACTGGGTTATGTCATTAGCATACTCTATGTACTTTTTAATTGTCCTCCTAATTATATGATATGCTAGTTTGGGACCTCTGGAATCTAACCCTAGCTCATTACCTCAGTATGGGAATTATCTTACTCTTATATTTTTCAATTTCTGAAAATATTGTTTTGAGCACAATATATGGTGTCGGTAAACATGTTTGTGAGATATATCTTTAGCTAGAGTGTACTTTGAGTTTCCATTATCAATCTTCATGGGTTTGTACTCAACAAACTCAGAATACTAGCAGTGCAACGTGCAAAATGGTTACATGAGTTCATATTATACTTCTTTGTACAGGATGACTTGGAGAATTTTGCAGATGTTGGTTCCCTTGAAGATAATGTGGAGTCCTTTTTGTCTCATGATGGAGGGGATGGAAATATATATGGCTCTTTGAAACAGACCCTTACTGAGCATAAAACGGAGACTTCTAAAGGTGGTCCCATGTGATCTCTGTGCATGTTTCTATCTGCTGCTTAATGCAACTTCCGTTGCAATAGTAAATTTTAAAATTTCTTGCTTCTTCATCCTTCCCAGGGTTTTCATTTGGAGAGGTTGGTTGTATACGAACAAGAAACAAAGTAACTTGTTGCCATTTTTCTTCGGATGGAAAGTTGTTAGCTAGTGCTGGACACGACAAAAAGGTTTAGCTCCATCATTGTATTGCCCTATTCAGAACATAATAAGCACCTGAATGACATTGCTATTATTGTTCATTTGCATATCTGTCTTCTATTGCAGTTTGGTCTCTTGATTTTTAAATTTTGCACTTTATTACACATGTGCTACTGGACTAACAATGATCTATTTCCCCTTGTTGCCCCTGAAACCAATCGGGTACTTCTTGGTTATTGAATTAGGCTGTT
This sequence comes from Sesamum indicum, assembly GCF_000512975.1. NCBI lineage: Eukaryota > Viridiplantae > Streptophyta > Magnoliopsida > Lamiales > Pedaliaceae > Sesamum > Sesamum indicum. The sequence continues at coordinate 24,240,756 of NC_026150.1, forward strand.
CTTTGGAATATGGATACTCTGCAAACAGAGACTACCCCAGAAGAACATCAATACCTGATAACGGATATTCGCTTCCGGCCAAACTCCACTCAACTTGCGACAGCTTCATTTGACAAGTCTGTCAGACTGTGGGATGCAGCTAATGTAATGATCTTTTTTATTTCAACCTGATAAGTTTCACGTTTTAGACTGTTAAACATGAACCTAGGAATAGCAAAAACTGTAAGATGCACGCCCATACGTCCGCATTCTTACTTATGCCTTTATATTTACATCTATAAGTACTTACTCTGTTTAAATCTTGTGCAGCCAAGCTATTGTCTGCATGCTTACACAGGGCATACTTCCCATGTCATGTCCCTTGATTTCCATCCTAAGAAGAATGATCTATTTTGTTTCTGTGATAGTAACAACGAAATACGTTATTGGAGTATTAGTCCATTTTCATGCACTCGGATTTCGAAGGTTGGGTGTCCTACTCTTAGTCCAGTATCTTCTGTTTCTCTAAAGGTGTATCTGTGAACTTAGTCTTCTTAATTGCATGGTGCAGCAAGGAGGCAGTGCACAAGTAAGGTTCCAACCTATAACTGGACATTTGTTGGCAGCAGCATCCGACAAAGTGGTGTCTATATTTGATGTTGAAAATGACAGGCAAACACATAGTTTCCAGGTTTGTGCATTACTATTGACATCTTGGTGAGTGCTGGAGTGGAGTAATTAATGCAATGCTTCATGCAGTGAATGAATGGGTATTTGGTATGTTGCCTTTTCTTCGTTATCTTTGATATTTTTGGTGATTTATTAGGGGCATTCCGGTGTGGTCAACTACCTTTGCTGGGATCTCAATGGTGACCTATTGGCTTCTGTCAGTGAAGACAGCATTAAAGTTTGGTCATTAGCCTCTGGAGAGTGCATCCATGAGCTCAACTCAAATGGGAACCAATTCCATTCATGTGTTTTTCATCCAAGTTATTCTGCTCTCTTGGTTATTGGAGGATCACGGGTGATCATCTCTCTCCCTCTCTCTCTTTCACACACACACACACACATTGTTGAACCAATTAGCTCCATTTATATCTGTATATTGAATTGTTGGAGACCTTGTTGTCACTTTCAAAGTTTGCATTTATGAGTGTTGGTAGGTGATGCACTATCCCTATAGTATAACTTTTACCTTCTTTTCTCCCTACTTTCTTCCTATGGAAAATTTCGGTCGGTGGGGAATGAAAAGGTCAATGGAAGGTTTAGGATTTTGGTGGAACTCTAATTTGGTTTCGCATTTTATATTAGTTGGATGGCTTCCATGCTATGTTCTCATAGTATTTATCAAACTATGCTTAACAAATAATGCTTTTTTCTTCTTCTACCTGTAGTCCTTGGAATTGTGGAACATGGTTGAGAACAAAAGCATGACGGTTCCTGCACACGAGAACATAATTGCTGCTTTGGCACAGTCGCCTCTAACAGGAATGGTTGCATCTGCTAGCCACGACAGTTCCGTTAAGTTGTGGAAATAATACAAGATTTGCTGGTCAGGATATTCCATGGAAATTCGTCATAGCTTTGTGAAGTTTTTCTTGGGCGTGTCTTGTAAGAAATGTTGTTATCAATCTTCTCATTGTACGTCTTTCAAGATGTTTAGTTGATCTACAGTGAGTTGAGAAGCAGGTAGACCAGACGCAAGTGTGCTTTCAAGGTAGCAAAATGTCATTAATTCCATATTATTGATTACCTCTAAATCCTCTGAGATATCTCTCCTATATTACTCGTGGGAGCCGTAATTCCAAGATGACTAGAATTAACCATTTACAGTCCTAACCTCTAATGAGTTAGGGAGGCTTTTGTTTTTTATGTCTATAATTACTTAAAACTTTAACATACATACATAGGGTTTTAAACAAGTTGAGCTCGACCATTTTTTACGAGCTTGAGCTCGACTCCTAAATGCTCGAGCTCAAGCTGAATTTTTTTTTTTTTATTATTATTATTAAATAATGGGAATCATCAATTCTATGAGTAATAAAATAGATTGTATAATGTATATTATATTATAAATATGCCAAAACATAGTGCGGAAGTCTAATTTATTGTTATAAATATAAATTACTGATTAGTTTAACAGTAATATAATTAGTAAAATGAACAAAAAAAAAATCATACTGAATATTTTAAAATTATAGAAAAGTATCAATTATCTGAAATAATGCAATAAAATATTTTATAATTGAGATTAATGTGTTACAATCTGCAGTAAATTTATATATTTATAAATGTTAGTATTATATTGATGTATCTTATATTGTTGAATAATATGGGTTAATCGGATGATCAAAATTCAGATCAGATTGTTAGATATGATCAAACTTATAGAAAAATATATTGGTAAAGTTATAGACTTATTGGATATACAGATGTAAAGACATCGTACTCGAAACATAAAACTAACATTCAAGTTGGTGTATCGTAGAATAAGGCTATGTGATTTTAAATAACACTGTTCGATATGATCTAATGGACACAGTTTCATATATATTTAAGTTTGGTGTGAATTGGGTGCCCAAATTTTAAAGTATTGTAATTGTTGATTAAACTTTTTGATCTCATTATATATATAATAAAATGATAATTAAAATAATTAAAATTGTTCAACCATCACTATTATTATCATTATCATTATCATTATTTTTAGATTAATTCATAGGAATCACTAAATTTTGACATAAATTTATAAATAATAAAATAGATTACATAATGCATAGTATATATCCTGATATAAATATAAAACTCAAAAATAGACAAAAAATCATAAGTAAATTACTTTGCAATTTAAAAAAGTATAACGTAATACAAATATATATTAAAATATAACATAAAGTTTATATATGTCTTATCAAATAATAATTTTAACTACAAAGAATATTATAATTTACTAATTTGTTGATTAAATTTATTTTTGTATAAAGATTAAATGTATAAATAAAAGTACCATAATTTATTGTTATCCAAAATAAAATGCATGATATTGATTAATAATTATAATATATGGTCAATTTTAATTATAAAATTGATCAAATATTAAATATAAAATTAAATATTTAAAAATTCAAAAATAAAAATCGAACTGGCTCGCGAAACTTGCAAGACGGCTCGACTCATATGCCACCCTTATCGAGCTGGAAATGAACATGATTTGTGCCTAATATGAAGAAATGTGGTACCAGTAGCTTGGTTTATTCTTGGGGTGATGGATTAGATTCCAAATTTTCCAATGGAATGATACTCTTCATTATTCCTTCTCAACCAACTATGAGGGTACAAGAAGTTGTTCTGGCGGGGAAATTGCGATACTAGAGTAGAAAGATGTCAAGTCATTTTTTTTTTCTTTTCCTTATTTTTAGTATTGGTAACCGCCATTAACAAAATATGTTGCCTTGTGTGACGCGGGATTACTCTTATTTTTCAAGAAAAAGACAAAAATACCTTTGTTGAGAGTGAAAATACTCAAAAAATCAAGAAGATTCCCATGCATCTACTCGGGTCGGGCTTGAGACCCTGACCCGCTTTAGGACCCGACATTCGTGCTTGGATGGCCTGCTTACCATGCTATCGCATGATTACTGGCAAAAGACGCTAAGATGGTGCCATGCCCACTCTATACAATACATTTGGGCCTATAAATAACATAAACTTGGAATATTAAGGGTACGACGTATTAATTACTTTCTTCCTCATTTATATCTTCAAATTGCATATTTCTACCTCGAATCCGAACTAACTTGAACATCGAAAAATCTTAATCGGGAACCCACCCAACTAAACTAATATCTAATTTTTTTTTCAAGGCCCATTACAATATTCGGAGTGATAAATCACAAGCTTGGATCCTTCCAAGAAAGGTTGCATATATCTTTCTGTATCACCTTGCATAACATAACCATCACTGAAAAATCAGATACTAAGCCTTGAAGTGGGTTTGTCCATTCCACGTTTTGTGTAACTTACCCACCATAATTCTAAAATTATTCAAAAAACACTGTTGAGAATATTAAAAAAAAAATAATCTAACAGATAACCCCCTATGAAAGTAACAATAGAGCTCACTACCTCCTTCTATAAACTGTTTCCTCACTCTGTTTTCATTTTTACAGGGGTTATTTCATAGATTCTTTTTTCTTCAGGGGATTTTTAAATATTTTTAGAAACACATGGGGTTAAAATAAATTTAAGGGATAGTTACACTCTCTTCTCCGGCTCTCCCTCCTTGAGGTTTGGTGTGATTACACCTAAAACCTTCCATGGTTTGAAAAATTACATTTAAAATCCTTAATGTTTGTTTACATTTAACAAATAAGTCCATCCGTTAGTCAAAATTCATCGAATTTGTTGATATAAATAAAAAAAAATAATTTATATTTACTCCTCAATTGACTTATTATTAATTACTACAGGTCAGATAAAAATCTTTTTATGATTAAATTATCATCTTACGTCTTCACGTATTAATGCATATAAGGAGGTATATTTTCACCGTTGCAACGGTAGTTTAGACCAAAAAAAATTATTTAACCTGCAATAAGTCATTAATAAGTTATATCGATTGTGAACATTGATTTTCATTCAATTTTTTTTATCAATATCAATATATTCAGTAAATTATGACTAACAAATGAATTTATTTGTTAAAAGAAAATAAATCTAAAAGTGCTAAATATAATTTTTCGAACCATAAAAAATCTAAATATAATTACATTACGCCAAATAACCCTAAATTTGGACCATATTCCCTGGAATGACAATGTCGTTGAATTCCACAACTGAAAAGTGTAATTGCTGCTAATAATGCACTGCCCACCACGAGAATCTTGGGAGGGAGCCATAATACGTCTGTGGAAAATGTCGTTCCATCTTCACCACAATGTGTGCAGTGTAGTGTAGTGTAGTGTAGTCACTTCAATAACTCTCAACTTCCTCACCAAATCCTTCTATTTTTGTTTCTCTACTTTTCAAGACAAAATTTTTTAAAAGAAACAGAAAATTTAATTGCTGAAAAGCCCCTTCTTAATTGAACCCTACCAATGGGACCAATTATAGTACCATAAACTAAGCTTTTTCGACTATCAGAGCAGTGGTCGAGCGTTTTCAAATTTACTTACTATGATCTAATTAAATTTCATGTTATATGTTCAAATCATTTGCAGGTTTATTAGTTACAGACATTTATTAGTTAGTTGTAAGTTTTTCGATTCGGAGACGAGATGTCAGCTTTTGTATACTATAAATTAATTTTTAGTAGTTTATTGTTTTATTTATTTATTTAAAAAAAAAAGATAAGTGTTCTCTATGTACCCCACTTATTAAAATCTTTCATTTTTACTTTAAAAATACTTATTGTTTAATGTATTTTTAGTGGAATTATGTATTAGTTAAAGACCATTTAAAATATAATAAGATAAATATAAAATTAAAGTATGTCATTTTAAGTGAAAATGGGTTATTCATCAAGTCCTAGTCAGTATTGAGGTAAAAAACTAGAATAACAAATTGTATTATCATAACCAAGTGAACCAAATAATATATTTCTAAAAACGTCAAGGACCAAATGACAACATATACAAAATTGAGGGGGCAAAGTGAAATTTTCGCTCCCCTAAAAATTAACTTGAAAGCCCTTTTTTCCCACCTGCTTCTCTCTCTCTCTCTCTCTGTTCATGAAAAGCTTTGAGTGGGACTTGTGATATATGAAAGTGAGTCCCCCTAACGCACTCGGAGAGAATAACAACAGCAGAAGCAGAAATGGGGAAGTACACCAGGAAAGCTAAGATGACTGCAGACGTCGCCCTCATGGACGTCTCACAGTCCTATCTCGGTGTCCGCACCCGCGCCAAAACCCTAGCCCTCCAGCGCCTACAATCGGCCGCCGCTCCGTCTCCCTCCAACCCCGACGCCTGTTACCTTGAGCTCCGCTCCAGGCGACTTGAGAAACCCATGCAGCAACAGAATTCGCGAAGTCTCCGACAGAGCTGTGCTTGCAGAGGGAAGGAAGACCCGGAAGTTAGAAACCGCGAGGAGTGTTTCCAGACGGGTGGGATTTTGGGCTCAATTGAAGAGGGGGTTTTGGGGATTGAGGCCTCCTTTGGGGAAAATGATTTGGATATTGAAGCAGCGGAAAGGTACACTCGCGGGTGTAATTCTCAGTTCTGTTTTAATCCTCTTTTTATATTCTAGCGTCACAATTAATTTGCTTAGGACTTCTGTGCTTGAAATAGTTTCAATTTGTTTTGTTCATTTCCTCTTCTCGTTCTTAGTTTGTCAAATATTGTGAGAAGGAAGGAGGCAAATCTTTTGCGGTTTCTTGCTGTTCCTTTTTATCTCCCTCCTTTTTACCCCTTCTTTAAATTTAGGTTCTGGAGAAAAAGTGGGTTTTCTAGCTAGCAAAAGGGAACCCTTTTGACCTAAACTCATCACCTCAACTTTCTCTGCACTTCTTTATTTTCTTAAGAAAATGGGGTCTTATCTTGTTTTTATTTGGGGGCAAAAGTGTGTCGCTTTTGTTTGAAAGTGCTCGTCGAGGGACCTTTTTCTTAAAATTAAATTCACCTGCTTATTTAAATTTTTATGTTCTTTTCATCTGACCAGCAAAGATTGGGATCCTTTTATAATATTTTTACACATTGACACTGAGATGGATGTTACGTTAAAGTGTTCTTCAGTCAGAGGTAGTTCTTTTCAGTTGTTATTACTATATTTCTTCTTGGAGCTATCATCAGCTTTAGGCCCGGAAGGTGACTGTTTATTGGAGTAGCTTTTGCATTCACCCACCTTTAGTCCTGCGTTGGTTAGTTGCATGCACCATATCAATGTTCTGTTTCAGATGTGGAAATTGGGTGAAATTGTTTTTGGAAAAGGTTTAGCAGTGGGTGTTACTGAATGGTTCTTTTAGTGATGATATAAATAAACAATCTTGACATCTGCATCACTGGCAGCCCCACTTGCCTTGTAGTTATTAAAGAGATGCACACACAATGCTAGCCCCACAATAATTGTGTTCGATGGTTTTGTTTTTTTCCTCACACCAATTTGCTGCGAATGGTTTCCACTATTGCTTTTACTGTTGCTGGGTTGAATGGCAAGGAATCAATATCTCTTCCTGCTATTTGGAAAATATACTACTACGTAGGTACTTAAATATGAGTACTGGTGATTAATTTTTCTTGAACTACTACCTTTCAACAGGTTTAATTATTTCAATTACATTGTGTTGTTCCTTTATACGAAATAGAACTACTACAACAAACACCAGAGACTGCTTTACTAGGCAAATTTGCAGTAGATAGGTGTTGTGAAAGGTATAATTATTATGGCAATGTCTTTTTAGACCTTATCTCTGACTACAGTTATATGTCTTCTTTATGGGGCCATAGCAAGATCGGAAACAATGTGGGGCAACTGCTTGTACCAGCTTGAGTATATATGATATATCGCGTCAAACTTCTGTTATCAATATTTTTGGATTTTCATGTGGACCTTAATGTTTATTATGGGTGTAGATTATGTATTTATCAGTTCTGCATTTCTGCAGAAGCACTCGGGAAAGCACTCCGTGCAGTTTAATCAGGGCTGCCGACACCATTACTACCCCTGGCTCTACTACAAAACAGACATTTTCAAGTGCTCCTACTGCAAGGGCCCAAAATGTGCGCCTTGTAAATGTTCCTTCTGCCCGTGATTTGGAGGACTTTTTTGCCTGTGAGGAGCAATTTCTGCAGCGCCATTTTGTAGAGAAGTAAGGCGCCTTAACTTTCTTTTTCAATGTTGTAGAAAATTCAATTTGCATGACTATATTTGGTGATTAATACGCTACTTATGATGCAACGCATCTGCAGGTACAACTTCGATTTCATGAATGATTTACCTCTCCCTGGACGTTATGAGTGGGTAGCAGTGAGGCCTTGAGCATAAATTTTATCGTCGTAATTGTGTTTCCCTGAAGTGACTGTATAGTGAACAGAGCCTTGGTAAGAAATGCAATTTGAAGATAGTTATTGAACTAGGGCTGGTAGTTTGCTGACCAACCGTATAGAAGTAGGATGCCTAGAGAATGTATCACTAGTCTTAATAAAAATTACCTTATCTCTGTAAATCTCTCAGTCAACCGTAGTGGGATACTTGATATATTCTCATGTCAATTTTTTGCTTTAATTTTCGTTTCATGCCCTTTGATGTGTGTTGTTATAACTGGATCAGTAATGGCAAGAATGTTGGAAACTTCCGCTCCCAACAACATTGTTTAATTGGAGTGAATTTCATGAAATGTTGAATGTGTTTTAGAGAAGCGCCAGACAAATTGAAGAGACTCCATCATCTCACTATATGAATTTCAACAAGAATCTAAAGGGACGATTGCTAATGAAAGATGAAAGGTGAAAGATTGGTTAATTGAGTTTGCTTCACCTCTAATCTGCTGGACGGTTGCAGAAAGTTGCTGTCTGAATTCAGGTTCTGAGTCTTGTCAGGACAGTGAACACCCTTCAAGGAAGTTAGTAAATTTCCAATGTGTGTGTTTTGTCCCTTTTTCTGAAGCTTGTGGTGATAAAGCTGCAGAGTGAAAAAAGAAAACACCAAGTGGGGGCATTTATTGAAGGTGCATAGCATAGCATAGGTCAAGAATCTTGTTGAGTAAATATATTTGCCTCTTGACATGGGACATTGCACGGCCTGCAGGTACTCAACCAGTATTTTGGATTTGATGATAGTGCCACTCCACAGTCCTCTCCTCTTCCTGTCCCTAAATGCATCAACACTACATTTTTACCAAATTAATACGCAAGAAAGCTCCAAGTTTTAGGAATGCTTTTATCCGTCTCAAGACTGAAAATTTGTGCTAAAAGCCTGACAGAATCAAATATAAAGATTAAGAAACTAATAGAATACAGAGAGAGAAAGAGAGAGAGAGAAAAGTGATGATAATTAAAGCTGAAAGTGGCAGTGGAGGCAATCATCAAATACTTCACGACATTGGTAGATTTGTTGAATGCCAGAACTGAGAATATTCTCGCTCATTGTAATGTAGATTCTACCATGCATTTGCAACTTAGTTTTGATAAACATGCTGCCTTTTTAAAGTTCCAACTTGTAATCTGAAAGCTAGGAAAGAAAAGGTGATGAATCAGCTCAATAGTTCCTTCAGCAAATATGAAAAGTAAAAAAAGGATTACTTTCAAGAGTATCTGCAAGAAAGCATTCTGCTGCGTACTAAGTTCAACATGTGATACTGGGTTTTCAGTGGCATACACGTGTGATAATGAGAGAAGAATGTTATATAGTCGATGATGCCTATTGATATTCTAGCAAAAGCTCAAGAGACGTTAGTCCTATAGATGAAATTTCTATTGCAAAAGGATTTGAATCACATTTTACATTTAAAGTTCCAACTGGGACCTGATCAGTTTGAACATCAAAATAGCTAACTTCCAAAGCCAAAGAAGCACAAGAAGTGAACTAAACTTCTGCTTCTTCACGTTCTACTGTTGAATATTATAAACAAGCACCAAGTGTAAGATGAACGGTATATTTTGGAGGAAGGATTGAGCCTTGCCATTTACCAGACAGCACGGATATAGACTTCAGCACAGAGTTTCTTCTTTTCTTCTCTTTTCTTTTTTTTTCCTTCTTTTTATTTTTTTGGTTGCCTTAGCAGACTTTCACCTGCGTTAACTTCACTTGATATCCATTCCGATGACTCCCGACCTCAGAGAAAGCTGTATCGTGAAGCTAACAACTTAACACCATTTAGCATAAGAAAATCAACAAGTAATGAAGTTGAAAGTAAAATCTCTTCAAGTCAAAGCATAGACTTATTGACAAATGTGGAACAAGAATCAAAATAATACCTCATCCTATATCATGAAACTGAGGATGGTCACTTAATTTTCTTCCATAGTACTTGCAGACCCTGCAGGCCTCATAAATTTTGCTTCAGACATTTCAACTTCATAGGCACTACCGCTAGAGACAGTTTCATTCCCCATTCTAATCTCTTTGAGTTTGGCTAGTCGTACAGCATGCAGCTCATATCTGATCATTAGCATAACAAAGAATTAATTTACATGACACTCACTATGTGATATCAACTCCATGAAAAACATTGTTATTGTGCGTGTCTAAGAGAGAGGAGGTTATAGGAAACAAGAGGCACGAATGGTAAACCGTGTGCTGGCAAATACAGGATGAAGGGCCAAGCTCATAAAGGTCGGTGTGTAAGAATGCCTGGGGTACAGCCATTAACAACCAAAAGTTTGATCGTTTTGAAAACCTTATTTCACTAGATCCACTCCTATCTTATCCAACTCCTGTAATAAATCAAACTACAGAATCCCATTATCCCCAACTGTTTTAACTCTAGGCTCTAATTATCTACATGATATAAGAGCATTGATTCTTCTTGTAAGAACGTAGAATAGCAGCCAAGTCAAACAATACACAGCATATCAAAGAGTCAAACTCACTCAGCCACATAACTCCTAACAAGACTGAAATATATTCTCCAAAACTGCCTCTCCTTCAAATAGCGAGGGCATAACTGAAATCGTAGTTGTGCAAGTTCCTGACAAGAAGATGGAGATTGGTTCAGTAAGAACTAACATAACTGATGTAAATATCATTTATCAAAAAGCAGGGCCGCGAAACAGTTCTGCCACTCAATCAAGCAAATATAATAACTGCAGAATATCCATCCTCCAAATTGGCAAAATGATATTTTTGGAGATTAATCTTACAAGACAGACACTCAAGAATCAAGATTCACATGCATACTGTGATTGGCTCCAATTATAGAATTGTGGTGATATCACCTTTTTCTTTGCCATGTATGAAGTTGTGATAGATAATAAAGCTTTTGTGGAAAAATATTCTTGTGGTCAAGAGTTGAAATGGAAAAGATGATGCAGGATAGGTCAAGTAATAAACAATAACTGTTTTTGCATTCACTTCCTTTAAAGTGATTCAGATGCCTCAGCGTAGATCTGCTGTATATTATTCTTATTTTTCACATGCCTTTGAACTGCATGCATCGATAGGAAGCTGAAGAAAGAATGACTTTATAAGCCTGGATAACACCTTTTCTCTGCAATACATTGATCACCCTCCTTCCCATCCACCAACCTCAAAACTATCCCTTTGCTTTCCTCTTTATCCTCAAACTAAATGTATAACAAAATGCATTCATATGCAGAAGGCATTTTACAACATTTTCAGAACACTTAATCAAGATTTCCTCCCAATTGGAGAAGGTTTAAACTTTAAAGTGCTTGTACACTGTAATCGGCCACTAGAACACTACAGTGCAACAGATATACCTGCAAGCCTCTTGACTCTAGGTTTAGCCAAGATTATATTAAGTGGAGGCCCCGATCTTTTGTCTTTTTACTCTTAGAAAATCTTTATTCCCATCAAACCCAATATTATATCTCAATGGACTCGATCTGCTCATGGAACAACTTTTAGATCTCCTTTTCTAACTTCAAACTTGTCACTGAGTTCATATTTTTAGCTTCAGCTTCAATTTTCGTACATAACATGTTGGAACTTAATAACTACATCAATTCTGTAGAAACAGCACCAAGGTAATAATCTCCCATCACGGGCACACTCTATTAAACAATACTTCAACTTCATATTTCTAGTCCTAACATAAAGTCTTCCTCCTTCACTCAAGGCAAAAAATCTTCAAAAAAAGAATGACGTGAAAATTCAGAGAGGGGGGAAAAGCAACCTTGACTCTGGAAAGAACAAGCATGGCATGTGTTTCTTGCCAGTCAGAAAGATCCTTCCGCACATTCCCAGAATTTCTACCATCACAACTACTTCCCTCTGCATCTGTAAAACCATCAAATCCAACCATTACCACACACGAAAACACGCACACGCATATCATATAGTAGAAAAAACTGGAGACATGAGTAAGCACCAGGAAGAGAGAAGTTCCTGAAGGTTTCGAGAGAGAAGGATTTGATAAATTCTATCAATTGCTCAGTGATTCCATAGAATTTCTCTTCTTCTTCTTGTAATTTGTTACTGGAACCCCTCGTGTGGATGTTGGCGGTGGAGGAGGAATCGGCGGTGGTGGAAGAGGAGCGCAACGAGGACTTTCTCAGCTTGGAAACACCTCGCCGGAACCATGAATATGCATCCCAGGGGACATGGGCCTACATTTCGGCCCACTACCGAATATCTGGCCCACTTATTTATTTGATGGTTCGACCCAATTGAAAATTAAACCTTATTATTTTTCTTGAGAAGTGAGGAAAAACATAGTGACTATAAATAATTATTTGAAATAAATTGGACATGTATCTTGTTTCAGAATTTTTTTTTAAAAAAAAGGATTATATCTGCATTTAGATCAACGGACTTGTTTCAAAAAAATTAAAAAGATTTTGATTTATATACATTTGGATCAACAAATTTAGATTTAAAATTTTCAAATATATAATAAAAAATTTATCAAACATATTTAGATAAATTTAAATTACTTGGAATTCTAAAATTTAAATCATTTCCTCAAATGTAAATAATTCCATCCAAGAGAATTCTAACTCTTGTTGGTTTTTTAAATTAGATTTCACACTCTAAATCGCGTTATACAATCTATTTCATTCAATATATACATGCCATTTTTGTATACAATGTCAAATGATGTATACGGATTTGCAATAAAAAATCTAATCTGGTTGTCCATTTTTAGCTTTTCTCTTCCAGCTCTCCATTATATATATGGATGTATTATATATAAAGATAAGCAGACTGTTGCTTAGCTAACATGCTTGAGCTACTTTTATATTACAACCATTTACAGCCGAAAAGGCTTTCAAAAAACTGCAGTCCGTAGCCTTAAAGACAGAATTTGACTCCTATTTCACAAGGTATAAGCGAGGATAGCAGGGAGATATTACAAAGTAGTATCTGCTTTTAGTTGGCACTCAGCCGAGCAGAACTTCGAGTCACCCTCTTCCGGTCGGGCAAAGTAGCAGAAGTTAGAGCAGAACCTGATCCTACAACTTCAGCATTAGCTTCTTCATAGGATTTACGTTTCCGTTTCATGGAAGACTCAGGAGGCTGTGGGTCTTGAGATGTGATATTTGAATCATCGTCTTCTGCAGATTCTGCTTTGACCGTTGAGCCATGCCATTGTGTACCACAACCTGGACAAACTCGTCCGATCTGCAAATCATTTATTACTCTGTATATTAATTCACACCATCAAGCACAAACAGAGAAGACCAAATCGCAGTTAACAGAAGTTGTACCCTTTGTTGAGAGAATTTCTTTTTCAGACAGTATGCATGAAGACGAACATTACAAGCTTCGTTTTGGCAAATCTGAGCCTGCTCGCAATATACAGAACAGATAACATCAGTTTCCGAGGCAGCTAGGCGTCACTATTTCTCATTACCAATAAAATAAACAAACCATGATTACATGATAAAGACATACAATTTAGGGGATAATATTAACAAAATATTTGGAGTTGGGATGTAATACATCATTTGGCAATGTGGGATTTCGTTAGTGCTGATTAATCAGCACTAGAAGATTTTTAAAGTAGAACATAGACAAGGAGAAAACAGAATGCTAAGATAATTAGCTAACCTTCCCCTAAGAATTAACCAACTACAGACATAATCTCTTAATGCGGGAAAATTGAATTTCTTATATCCTACTAGTTATATGCCAATTCCAGAGTACACCATTGAAGCTGTTTATTCACAAATCCAAAAACTGAGTACTGATGATTTCTTACAGATGTACAAATTCAAGAACAAAAGTAGATGCCCCAATAGGCTGTACATATTTCTTTTATTCGCATGCAAAGCTTTGTATTATGCAGCATGGATTACTACCCAATAGAATTGTAGGACACATGAAATTTAGAACGCATTTCAACAAAATACACGGACCTTTAGTGCAGCCTCATTGCATACTTCACATGCAGGAACCTCGTTAGCACGGAACCAACTTCGGAGATCTAGAAAGGATCTTACTCCAATACCAATTTTTCCATCTCGCATTGTACAAAGCCACTGGTCCTTGACCAATTGTTCAAGAGTTTTTTCCTTTTGAGACATGGAAAAACTCTTAAATGCAGCAGGGACCTGGGTTGCACCTCCCTGTGACTGTGAATCAGACGCCACATAGACCTGCAATTTTGTAAAAAGTTGCCAACAAATGGTACTGGTGTAAGAACTAATTAAGAGGCAAAAAATAAATGTCATAATATTGTTCATGGCACAGGACAAACTTCCGATACATGGAGTTCCATATTGAACTTAAGGAAAGCCAACCAAATAAGTAGGTAATTTAGTCTGGCATACACAGCTAAGTTTATCAAATATCATTATTTGTGAAGTCAAAAGGTTACCCTTAAACACACTTCTTTCCTGCATCATAAATGTGTATGTAAAAGAAGTGACTTCTAATGCAACTCTTTGATAGCATTCACCATCTAGAGTCCAATTAGAAAACATTTTTCATTGAAAATGAACATTGCCCCATCTGAGGAATCATCACACTGGGAGTTTAGACTAACTCTCCAGATTACTCAGCAACCACCCTTCACAAAGAATTTTCAATATATATGCAGCAAATTCTGATTCTCCAATTCTCCTATTCTCCTCTATGAACCAAATAAGGGCGTGTGCGGACATGAAACAACTGATCAAATTGGCATGCAGCCTAGATCAAACAGTATCATCTTGGCAATAAATAAGATATGGCAGGGTGAGTAGCCCAAAAAAAGCTCAGAAAGAATAGAATTAACAACATCATAATATGTTTAACGAACAAGGGCAAGTACAATAATGCAAATTAAAGGAACTAAATTCGTACAATTACTTCCCATAGAAAATGTTTTAGAAGCACAGTGCTTCAACAATATGATATCCTGAGCTATTCGCTCTTAGCCTCCTATTGACAAGAACCAAAAAGTTTATGATTTGGAAACAGTTTAGTCAATAGAACCAAATTCTTGGAGCATGGATTCAATTGGTCAAGAGGACCTTGCTTCTTGAGATACAAAGTTATATTTACAACAATATCTGGTTGCAGAAAAATACAAATACCTGTGGTTCCAGTCGTATGTTTAGTGCATCAGTACTAGAAATACAGCCTCCAGCTTCCTCATCTTGTATAATAGCTTCAATCTAATTATCAAAAGAATATTAAAAAAGAAACTCAAGAAGAAACACAATCAGCATAATCCTAATAAACAATGTCAGAAACTAAGAGTGATTTATTTAAATAGTTTGAATAAAACCATCAAACTAATGTAAAAAGGGAAGCAAAGAGCAAGAGGAAAGAAGCTCACAATGCCCTTGTAGAAAGCAATTTGAGGAACTGTGTATTTTGTTCCAAGCTTGGCCTGGTCGTCTGAAACATTGTTGACAACACCATAATACACATTGCCATTGTACTGGTTCCGGCAGGCTCGCAGCTCAAATTGAACGTAACTTAATTCTGCATTTATCTTGCGGAGATATTCATTCAACAACTGCTGCTGGGAACCTGCAAAATAACACATAATATGAATTCATGGCACCATTTAATAGATTATCCTATTTTGGTAATGACAGCTTTACAAGGAATGAATCCCCGCCAAGTCCATACAACTGCAACCTGCTTCAAGATCTCTTAAAAAAGGGATATATTTAGTTACCGACATTTTAAAGGGTAAAACATTTCCAAATCCAAATGTGAAAGTGTTGGCCATAAAGAACTCTTTGGACACTAGAAAATCTGGATAAGACCTCCCAAAAAGCGAACTACATTAGCCATTTGAACATGGTACCATATTGCAATGCTGCTATTCTTCAACAAAACTTTTAGCAGCTCCATCCTAGAAGTCCCACAGATGGCAAATGGGGCAAAATTTAATAACTTCCACTATCAACTAAACAAAAACTAAAGGCATCGAAAAAAAAACTAATTTCTCAAACCCTCCATACTGGATGGGAAAAAAAAAACGGTACAAACTCCGCCAACATAAGCTCTTCAAATACTTTGCGCTTCAACAGTTATACCTTCCCCGACAATACCAAAAAAGGGTTGAAAATAAAAAGATAAAAATGAAAAAAAATATATACACCTGAAGCTTTCCCGGTAAGTTGTGAGAAGATGGAGCGGAAATCGTCTTCCTTAAGTGGACCCCTCGACAGCAGCGACTGAATTAGGGCGTGGTGCCGCCAACTAAGCGGCGGCATTTTCTCAACTCCTTTTTCCGGCGAGAAAACCCGAAGAGAACGATTGGCAAACAGCTAGCACCAGATTGATTGAGGAAGGAGAAAGGGAAGCGCAAAATTGGGACTTCAATTGGCGGGAAAGATTTTAGGGTTGATAATATGGGGACCACGGGTCAAAATAACTGCGCGTGTAATAAACAACTTGGCACCAGAGATCTGGGCTTGACGTATTTCTCTCGGCCCAAAAAACGTAATATAAGCTCAGTCCCTCATGAATGAATAACCCACTTTAACATTTTTCTCATTAGCTTTGTTTGTCTTTTTTATTGGTTCAAAAAATTTATAAAAAGAATAATTATATTTACACCTCATAATATGGGCTATTTAACAAACTATTTTTGTTTGTTTACGTAATTATAAAATTATCCCTAACAATCAAAAAATATGAATAATTTGTATAATAATATTAATATTTTTCTGAATTGTATGTATAATTTTTCAAAAGTATGATTGATTTATGTAAATAATATTAATATTTTTTTATGAATATATGTATAATTTTCAAAATATAAGAATAATTTGTGTAAATAAACAATATATCATGAGGTGTAGAATCAAGTGAAAAAATAACAAATATGTATAAATCACATCATATCACATTATAAGTCTCAATGTGTCATCGGTGGCGTCATCTAATGTTTTCACATTCGATTCATGTAAGAATATTCTGGCTCGTGAGATAACATGAAAACGGAGAACCTCTAATCCTGCGACGACATTCCAGCTGCAACGCTGATAATGAGATTGCAACCCCTAAAAGTTTAAATAGAACTTTTGTAATGCATCTAATCGCATGAATATGAACTCAACTTCGAATATGAAGAATATGTAATTTCATAATTCCTGAAAATGAGTTGCAATTATGAAAGCACACTACAAATATTGTCCAATATTACAATGTATTTTGGTTATGGAATTTGTACTAGACAATACAGTTTCTCTCAAGCTAATGTTACACTTGCAGCTGCGATTACAATTACAGTTCAGCGAAAAAAACAAAGGAAATGCAGAAGCCATTATTCATCAAAAAGTACAACATACATAAAAAACAAAGGAAATGCAGAAGCCATTATTCATCAAAAAGTACAACATACATATAGAATCAACTTACGATCATAAAGTACAAAAAGATGCATATAGAATCAACTTATGGTCCAAAATATGCATCTTGTAAGAGGCAGCAGCATGTGGCACAACAAGAAGCCTGGCTGGTCCCCAACTGTATATATCTCGAATCTAACACCACTTCCTTCAACATTTATTCTACATCTTATTGCAGCTTACACCTACAGAAATCAAACATGCATACACATGGCATAAGGCCTTCATTATCATCATGCACTACATTCATATTGTCCAGAATTTCTCCAAAACCTTTTCAGGGTGGGGCCAAGGCGCAACAGTAAAGAGGCTATTGCCGAAACGTGGACTGTCAAGATTGTTTATGTATTTTCCATGGAAATATTCTATTCAGGGTTCCTCGTCTCTTTTTTCTTTTTTTCAGGGAAGAGGGGGGAGATGACAAGAAGATATTGGAACATCAACTTGGAAGAGATGCTGGAGGCAGGAGTTCATTTTGGTCATGGTACTAGGAAATGGAATCCTAAAATGGCACCTTATATCTCAGCAAAGCGTAAAGGTTTCATATACAAATCTTTTCATTCTCATATCAATCATTACATTTTTTTATATTTACATGCATATAAAATTTTCAGTCATTGATTTTATAAACTAATAAATATATTTTCTTCATAATGCTTTGATGTGACATCACTAACAATTTTAAATCAATAAAAAATATAACACACATTTCCCACTAAAAACTGAAAATTGAAAATGAAAAGTGAAAACACAACCAAACCTTCTGACGCGTATTGCACCGACTGGACTACTGTAACTTGGTGCAGCAAGAAACAAAATATAGCTGCTAGATCGAGTGTAGAAGTGTAATTCAAGGCATGGCACATACCAGTAGTGAAATAGGGAGGTTAAAGAGTTTCCATGAAAGAACACAACATATTAAAGTTCATCGTCACTTTGTTCAAGAGGACATATTAATTTGCACTACATTTACGCCTTTAGAGCAAGGATCACACCTTTTCAGGAGCAAAGCAATTTAAAACTTGTGTAACAAGCAGGACATGATTATGATTTGATATATATGATCCGACTTGAGGGGAGTGTTGGAAGAAATTCTAGGTTTTGTGTATCTTTTCTTATTTATTAGGATTGATATCTTTGGTCGGTAGGTTATTGATTCATAATTATCGACAAACTTCCATCTCCATATATTCAGATTATATTCTTCCATAATATACACACAACTTTGCTCTGCCTTCAACATGCCCATTGCGCCGCTTCCCACATTCCTACTCATGTCTAAACGTTTTTTTCACTTCAAATGATAGCATTATGTACTTTATCTTTTGACACTTCATTTTCATTTTAAATTCCCATCCTTTTCCTCAGCAGAATCCAAGTAAAACCAGATAAGCAAGCATCAGACTTACCTGACAATCACACTTAGCAATTACAAAATTCCCATTCTTCTTTTGCCAAGTCCAGGAACTCTGAGTAACCGTCTTCGAACATGATCTGTAGTTGGAAAAAGAAGACTTAGAAATAAAGAGCTAGTCTTAAGTTGGAAACAATGTATCACAAAAGTGCCTTGATGCCTCACCAAATGTTTTCTCCTGGTATTATCAAACCGTCTTATAATACCAAAGGACCTGAGAAAGATGAAGTTTGCAGCACATTATTAAGCAAATAGAGAAAGGAAAGTGAAAGGCAAAGAGAGCTATAGAGCAACAATTGCAATAATTTTTATATTCTACACAAAGCTACAAACCTAATTTGTCTGGTTCAAAATCAGGGCCATGAGCAACAAGCATAATGAGGACACTTCTTCCATGCATACAGGATAATTCTATATTCGAAGATAATAAACATGTTGGGTTTGGGACAAAGTTGAAGAAATTATGTTGTTTTTTTATTCTTCCAAGATGACATGCACAGAAACAGCATATAGACTAGCAACCACAGATTGTAAACCACTTCTAGAACTATAACCAATTACACCAATGTAAAAGCTTCCAGAATTGAACGACACAAATAAAAGATTCAATTAACTATCGTACATATCCCATATGATAAAACCAGTCATACCTTTTATCAGAAAAATGAAAAATTCTTATTACTGAACCAATGCAATTTAGACGTCTCTTTTTTTGTTGAGAAGGATTGTGTCTTGGACCTCCTGAAAGAAATCAATCATGAGCAATAGTATAAACAATGCCCAACACAGACTAAGTCTGTTTGGGCCAGACAGAAAAAGAGTTGAGCCGTTGAGAAGCTGAAGCAGCTCACCTACACCAGGAACTCCATTCATACAGACCTTCAAAAAATATTGCAGCAACTTAGTCCCCATTTGACAAAATACTCGGGAACAAATAGAAAACAACCCTTAAAAAAGGGAACAATATGTCATACTGATGAATGTTAAACTAACTTATAGAACAACTGCCTCATTGTTCACAGAGTTGGCATAAAAAGAAGAGAAAATGTAACAACTCTTGTGAGTGCCACCTCAAACAGATCATGACATTTTCCTTGCGAGATTTCGGAGTCATGACCGTGACTTTTACATCAACTCAACATTCAACAATAACTACAGAAGTTTTCCACCTCAACAGCCAATACTTGACCAATTCAAATCTATCATCCAATCATTACATGTCACTTAGAGCTCCAGCTCTGACCAGAAAATGAAACTAATGATGATAGTAGGAACAGTATTTCCTATTTCTATTAGATTCAAATGAGTGTGCTGCTCATCATAACTACCATGCCAAGAACTTGACAAAAATAAATAAATAAACATGATGAATATGCAAATGAAACTACTAAAAAACTTGCAGTTAAATCAGCAATGCACTTTCCTAAAACCATGCAATAGATCCACTTTATGTAAAAATAAGTAAAGCTTACAGGTTTGTTCGATACAACTGCTTTCACTTCTGGAGAGTTTGCAGCCATTTGGCATGCTGCTATTCTCAATTCAGCATCTGAAAAGGGTACTTTTGGTTTATTGGGTTTAACTCCCAGCTTCTTCCGGCAGCCGGCAGCACCACAATAGCAATCTTGGTCTGCACCAAATTGCACAAACCTGCTAGACTTGTTAGACTGGAATTGGAATATAACTTCGTGCGATCAAACAACTTATTGATTTAAATAAATTAAGAATTGGGACAAACGCATACTGATAATCATAGGTCAGATGCTCGCCCTTCTTTATGTCACGGGTTGCAAATATGCCGATCCTTGTCTCACCATCAATCATCCTGAAATGGGGAGTTGCTGAGAAGTCAAACAAGCAAAGAAAAATTGCTTCACACTTAGGAAATAGGGATCAGCCTGACCATTTCTGCATCTCTGTATTGGGAGAACAACTATGATTTATGTATCTCGACTTGTTTCCCTTATAAGTGGCATCAATCACCATGTCTCTATTGATTTCACATAGGTAGAAGTTTGTTTCCCCGCTGTGTTTCATTTTCCAGAGTCTTTCTTCACATGTTTTATCATCAATAACTGAAAGAGAAAAGTAAGTTTCACATCAGCTTACTTGCTCCATGTTAGAAACATGCATAACTTACAATCTTTCTACCAAATGGTTTACCTTCTCCAACATATTCTATCACAAACTCTCCTTGATTGATGTCTTCTTCTGCAACAACGCCCATTCCACATTTCTCAGTCTGAAACAAGAACAGATCAAAACTGAAATGATGACTTGGTAGAGATAGATGACAACACCAGGATAAAATGCCACAAAAATCCCATGTTGTATTTGCATATGAAAAAATGAAATTAAGGCATGCAACTGAACCAAATTTTCCGAGATATCTGATTCCAAGAGTCAAAGTCAGGTAAGTGTATACAATCAACCTATGCTAAGAATCTGCACGGTGGCAACATGGAAATGGTAACATGAATGCCTGGTTTCTTAACATGGAAAAAGTAAGCTACATGGCCAGCAGATTAAATCAACCGTGCCAGCACCTAATAGGAGACCTGGCTCTTCATTGCAAGATGTATAATTACCCGAGAAAGCATATCTCAAAAATACTGGTAAGATATGAACCTAAAAGTGGCATTACTGAGCTAGCAAATAGATGCTGAGGAAGAAAATGTGAGATCGCTTATAGATCTCTTTGAAATGCAAAGTTAAGCAAGACATCATTTCCTAGAAAAGCCATGTTATGGGTTAACAACAAAATAAATTGAAAATAGTAATAATAATATATGCCTATGCAATGGGAAATCAAAACTCAACCCAGTATCCAACAAGGCGAATGGAACTATCAGCTCAGCATATAAAAAAGATCTGTAATCTAGTAAGAAATGTATTGATTAGTTCACAGGCTAGATAAAAAGAGTAATATAAAGGAGCTAAGGGTTCTCAAACCACAACATCTAGAAACTCTCAACTTCCAGCACAGGAAACAAGCCCCTAGAAGCAACAGTCAAGTCCGAAAAGGAACAAACAACCAAGCACTTATGGAACTGGGAACAAGCAAATAAAACTGGTCACCAAGAAAAGTTACTCCAAAAAGAATCAGGAATCACAAGAATGCATATTGAGCTTTGAGAGATGTTCAGAACATTATTGACTCAATCATTCACCTCACAAGTTCAGCAGCTATTTCGTAAGCAATAACAGTTTAGTAAAACAAAGCCATTGGACACAATAGAACATAGAACTAACAATGTACAAATATACAGAGTTCAATAAATGCTTCTTTACCATTTAGATAATGAAAGAAAAGTTTTACCAGCACTGTTTTCATCTTCTTCATAGGCCTTTGCTGAAATGGCTTATTCACACATGAGCTCCCACATTTACAGCCCGAAGAGCAGCTAGACATTAGCATACTGTAAAGGAAACACCGCTACCAATCAGAATAAGATACTTGTTCATCCAAGTCATGAACTCTACGACATCTCCGGAAAAGAACAAGAATAAGATTCCCAAAATTAAGGAAGAAGTGGGGGTTCTGGGACTTGAAAATGCTAATCATGATATATCTCCTTGGAAAGTAAACATGCAGGATCGTTAGAGGACAGGATGGAAGTATCAAAATATACAAATCCTCCTTGAATTTTAGGGTGTCTTGCAAAAAGCTCGACAAACCTCTCGGGAATAAAATCATGGATCTGCGTCTGCCCATGTGCAGAGGCATTTCAAACCTTTTCCAGGAGAGAAACCAAAATTTTCTGTATTTCCCCACAAATTAAAGTAGAAATGAATTAGTGGTAACAACAGCAGAACCGTGAAGAAGAAGAATTGAGTGGAGGATAGAGATTTTAAGATGATTTATCAAATCTGAGATCCATGAATTTATTAGCCACCAGGTTGTAAGATTCAACGAGAAGGTTCCTGGATGAAAGGTAATAGGAATGTATCTCATTTCAACACATCACATGACTGGGAATTATATATCAATTAAAGCACCAGAAGCCCATAATCCTAAATTAAATGAGAAACAGCAAAAATTACATCAAACCAAAGTGAAAATTAGATTAACAACACAAAGTTGCAGACGGTGGAAGATGGACAAGAAGTATCAGAGTGGCAATATAGGTACCAGCCAACAACGGGTAGAGAAAAACCCTCTCCAGAGAAGACCTCAACCTTTAAAAAACATGTGACTCTATTCCCTATTACTTCTTTATTCAATATAGTGAAAAACTTTAATGTTCACTAGTAATGTTTTATCGCAAGATGCAAGATAGCATTCAGTGTAGACCAATGTCAACCAAGAAAAGAGAAAAAAACAAGTATTCAAAGTCTTAAGTTGCAAAAAGCCAATCCCACCACTCCTTACCTGCAGAGGCAATCTTTACCACAAACACCAGAAGATCCAGCTGATGAGCTGCATGAACAAAAAATGCCATCGTCCTCCAAACGCCTTTTCATCTTCTTAGTTAGATATACATCTTGGGGTTGTTAAGATTTATTAAAAAAGAACACCCCAGCGGAAGAGGAGTTTATATAAAACCAAACAAAACACAAAACTTTTGATAAAGATTAGAAAATGGAATATGACAATTTTCTGAATGCTTGAAAATGATGACATGAGAAGTAAATAAAATACCAAGCATTGCTTTCATACAATAAGAAAAGTAAGAAACCAATTATTAAGGATACTGCGCCTGATGAAAGAGTAAGATGTAGGTTTCCATTTATTGAAAGATTCAGGAAGTTCAAAATCAACTGGACTTCCAATCTCCTTTACCAGTTTATTAAAAACTTGCCTTATCCCAATGCATTCAGCATTCTGGTCAAAAAAGGATAAAAGTCAAAATACGATTACAAGGAAAGATACACAGAGTCACAGTTATTCACAAACCGTACAAGTGCAAGAAGTCATAAAAATATGATACAGAATGCAAGATATAAACCTTCTTCACAGCAGGCATGGCCTTGGTTAAGGACTGCTTAGTAGCAAAAGACAAATATATCTGCATCAACATAGGAAGTAAATGGTGAAGGGAAAATAAAGGGAAAAAGAGAAACAATTCGCTCTTATTACAAAAATAATGATACAGTTTCTAATTTTGCAAATTGAATTATTTTTTGCATTTCTGGAAGTTGCATATCTCCTTGTAATTTTTGCACACACTCTTGTCAATCAATATTACTCATACATAAGCACCTAGATACTGCAGAACAATAAAACTAATAAATGGAATCTTCAAGAATAGAGATGGTAAGATTAAGTCGGTGAAACTTATACAACAGATCAAGATAGAAGTACGAAATGAACAAACCTATGAATGCTGACTATGCATGCTCATCATGATAGTAGATGATACAACACTCTGTCTCATCACCGATTCATGCACCTGAAAATAAAAATTGATGAAATGACCATCCAGATCCTGATTCCTTCTCCATGTAAACGATTTACCAATAAACACTACAGTTGGAAAAAACAGTAATATCTCGCTCCTGCCCCAAACACCAAGAAGTGAACCACCATTACACGCTAAATTTTGAAAGAGTAAGTTAAGATCATCAAGAAAACAAGACGAATTCAGATTTCAGATGAATTTTCGATACAGAGAGCAATTCGCGCTGTCTAGCTCAGTCAAAAACAAGGAAAATTAGTTCTGAAGTTCAAAAATTCTGACACTCGTAACCAATATTCTTAACCAAAAAAAAGGAAGAAAACAAGTAATTTACAACACTCACATAATTTTCGGAGACTAGGGTTTAAGTAATAACCGGGAAAACAAAATCAAATCAATAAACCCTAAAACATGAAAAATCAAAGGCTGAAATACAAACAAACGGACAGAGAAACTTTCTTACCCACTAGGAGGTAAGAAAAAAGGCGACGGAAATGCGTATCCTGCACTGTCTGAAATGTGCGGCAGTGTGTTTGTGCTTGTATTTGTCTGTGTCAAGAGTGAGCGAGAGTCGAGATGAGGAAGAGAGGTTAAGGAGTGAAAGGTCATTTTAATTCGCCAATAAGATTTGTAAATAACGGTCAGCTTCTCATTGTGCGCGGGGTTGAAAAATAAATAAATGCCTTTTTAATTTTGGAGAAGTAAATAGTAATTAAAAATATAAAATTATATTTTATCAAAAAATATTTGAAAATTATATTTATACTCTTTTCAATAATTATCCATTTAATCCCGAAGAATGAAAAATAATAATTATTATTCCAAACATTCGTTGTCACAAATTAAGTAAAATGATATTAATATATTTTATTTAATTTTTGCAAATACCAGTTGGATATGGAATCATGTCCAATTAGCCCAACTCATACTGAATCTTAATTTATGTCCAATTGGAATTTGGGAAAATCACATTTTTTGCCCTCAATAATATTACTAAAATAATTTTGGTTCTTATTGTTCTATAAATTATAATTTTAGTCTAAAACTTATCAAGTTTAAATAAATTTTGATCCTAGCTGTTATGTCTCTGTCAAATATTAACGGAGATACGCGTGTAAAACGTATGTGGACGTGAGAAAGAGGGGACCAGACGTGTGTTTCCATTAGTATTTGATAAAAATATAGTAACTGATACTATGATTGTAATACTCGATAATTAATTCATACTTACTATGTACTATGTTTTAAATTTTAATTAATGTGATGTACCCCCTCAAAATTATAGGAAATAGTATTCAAAATTTTGTTTTTATAGCCTTTTTTTTTTTATTTTGGTTATTACGAAGAGGATCAATTTTTAATAAAGAAAAAAAATTTAAAACTATTCATTGACGTCAACAATAACCTATATATTAGACTCAATAGTCACGCAAATACTACATTTAAAAAATTCAGATTGTTAAATTACCCATGTCGATTATTAATTATTTAAGCACAGGAAATTTGTCTGATGGAAGACGAAAATGCCAGTAAATAACACGACAAAGTTTGTTGGATTTTAAGTTAAATTTAGTTATTTCTAATAAAATACAAGATTCGATGTAACGTATTTCATATGATGCTAGGAATTTTTGAAGTTAAACTCACCAGTGTGTTTAAATGTTTATTTTCATCTTATTTGTTGTTGCATGTGGAGAGAATAAAATTGATGTCCTGGTTTTGTACTAAGAAAAGCTACTAAAATTGTTGGAAAAATTATAGAAATTTAAATCGGAAAATAGAAATAAAAAGGTATTTTCAAGAATAGTGAGCGAAGCAAAATTCGTACATCGTACCAGTATATAAGTTGACGAAAATTACTGGACGCGCGGATTTAGAAGCCACAGCGGGGCAGGAATCCATGACGTCAACAATGGCGGAGCCCCCCACCCTCCACTCCATTCCGTCCATCGGCGGTGCCTCTTCATCTTCCATTGGCGGCGGCGCTTCAAATCGCCGATCGTACAGCTGCTACAACTGCAACTTCTCCTTCCATATAACCCCCACCGCCAGCACATCCGCATCTTCTCCCTCCTCTTTCCGCTGCCCTCGATGCCATCACCGTCACCTCATACCCCACCACACCGTCTCTCCCCCGCCACCTCCTCCACCTCCCTCTACTCTGACGCCGCAAAATTCTGATTATGGCACTGGTTCAAGCATCTTTGCTTACACCTCCGATGAGTCGGACTCTGATGAGGACTACGATTCAGATAATTCGCTTCTATCCTTCACAACTCCCAATTTCCATCCATCTACACCTGCTTTGAAATCATTTGTCGGTTCACTTCCGATTAAAACCTTTGCCCCAAATTCAACTCCTTCACTTCCGTCGTGCTCAATTTGCATGGAGGATTTCGAGATCAATCCAGGTAGTTCCTTAACAGTCAATGAATTGCCTTGCGAGCATTATTTTCACAAGGATTGTATTGTTGAGTGGCTTAAAAGGAGTAACACTTGCCCTCTGTGCCGCTACAAATTCCCCGTCGATCCCAACCCGGGAGAGGGAATTGACCCGGGCGAGAATCAGTGGGAAGTGGAGTATGATGCGGTTTTGGTGGTGGATTTAGCTCCGATAAGAGAGCCTGCGGTGATTAGTGTTAATGGGGAGAGGAGGGTTAACGGGGAGGAGAGTCTGATTCCAAATGCTGCAGCCTCAGGCTCTGATAGACAGGTTTCAAGTCCGAATGATGGGGATATAAGTGGGTGGGATTTCGACGCAATGCATGATGAGGATGGTGATACCTTGATGGTCGACGCCGTACAGTGTTGATCAGCAAGGTGTCCGATGCGTATTCAGTTATGTATTTTTGGTATGTTATTAGACTCGTATTACAACATTGATGACGTCCGCAGTTTTTGTTTGTTTCATTACTTAATAGAAGATAATTTGCATGCTAATGTGGTTTGTTTTATGTTATAATGGTTTTGATGGTTTACTTGTGGGATTTCTAAGAGTAATTCTAGAGGTTATTTCTTGAATTTGATATTCCTCAAGGTAATTAGAGAGTGAATTTGCTCAACTTGATTGGTCAATCATTTAAGCACAATCCCAGTGCAGTTTGTATACTTGTAGGATAGATAGCAAGTCTAGTTGATGAATTTGGAGTAATAGTTGTTAGCTAGCCACAGTTTGTATATAGATAACTACAGTTTGTATAGAGGATGCAAAAGAAAAACTGAAGCCTTTCCAGTGGTAACGACAGGAGAGAGTGGGTTCATTCCTGGTAACTTGTGAGTTAACTTAATTATACGGTATTCAGTTCCTATTTCTGGTTGTTCGGTTGTCGTCTTGTTGTTGTGAGCAGTTTGGTCGGTTGCATCGTGTTTTCTCCCCATTGGTTCACTTATATAAGCACATGTTTCCCCTGATACAGCAGTTTATCAATTATCACTGTAGTCAGAACACCTTCAGACTCTGGGTAAACTTGGTAAGATTTTATGGAATGAAACGTTTTTTTGGCACTTTAGTCTAGGTTTCAAATGAAGGAGTCTAGTTTATTATTTTCTTTACTGAGCTTTGCTAAGGTGTTCCATGAAAAGTTCCGTAGAAGTTCTAAAGTGCCAAAAGCAATTTCTTCTGACATTTAAACATCAAATGCTTCGCTCAATCATTTGGTGTTTGCACGAATTTCAATGCTTCCGTCCTCTGGTCTCCATAATCATATTTGCAGTGGTTAGCATAAGCAGTCACTAGTGGCATTTATGTCTAATCTTTTAGATATAATTCTGTCTGTTTTCAAGCCTTTCGTGAGGTAAACCTTCGTTCCTAATCCTGTATGCATTGAACTGGCTGTAGTAAATGCCGAGCTGATCTTATTTTGGTGACTTTCCTTGCAGGTTGATGTAACGTCAGTTTTCTTGAAGATCTTGGAGTTGATTTCTCCTAGGAGCTTACAAACATGGACCTGAGAAAGCAGCAGCTCTTCCGTGCAGAGTTTTGTTTTTTGTTTTGTATAGTCTTTTTAGTATCAAAACTTGAGTAGGGATGGACCAGTATATCAACTGCAAGAGGTTTCTTGGAGAAATTCGGAAAAAATGGCTAGATCTCAAGAAGTGGTTGGTTTCTTGTTTTATTTTAATGAGAAGACAAAAAGGTTTCATCTGATTTCTTCAACTGGGTTAGAGATTGAGAGGGATGGGAAAGGACAAAATATGGGAATTGTGTATAGAAAATAGATCTTCGAGTCAAGGATCCGATGGGAGATTGTACTTATATATTTATCAAATCAATAAAATTTGAATTAGCATTGTTGTAGGCATTGTTGTCTTTTAACTTCCAGGTATGAGATTATCTTTTTACGGGTCGAATCAACTGGGCAGCTGGATGACCTTCCTATAATCATGAGGGGAGATGAGTGAAAGAAAAATTAAAGTAGAAAAAAGTATTCTTTTACATTATTTTTTAAAATGCATGATGTGTTTATTTTGAGCTAGCTACTACCTCATTTCCCTCGGAGAAGCTAGAAGACTATGGAAAAGAGAATTTTGGTATATATCTCCAGCAAATAACAGTTCTAAGTGTTTATAAAAGCCTCTGCCAGTTGCCTGCTGTATTAGAGGTAATTTGCTGAGTTTTAGCCAACAATCATGATCTTTAGATGCTTTGGAAAATTTTGACTTTTTGCTTTATCAGTCCTCTAATGCATCTTTTGTTGGCAGGTATAGCACATATGTTTATTAGAGTTGTGAAGGTACAACAAGTGTATTTCATATCAACGTCATACTCGTATAGATCTTTATGTTTTGCCTTGATTCCTCCATGTAGATAGATATGCTGTTCTTGGTGGTCAGTTGCCCAACATCAACATGATTCCGCTATGGTATTTACCAACTTTAACTTGTCGAGCTAGAAAAAGAAAGGGCGCTGAGATTTATTGTATTATGTTTAGATATGGGTGCCTCTTAATCCTTCCTCTTTCTGCCCGTGAATTCCTTATTTTCCTTTTTGAAGATGACAATTACGGTTGCTCTCATAACTATGTGATAGTTCTTTAGGAAGATGATGGCGTCAATTCATCCTCTTATTTCATTTCAAGATCTTCCTTTCTCTTATATTCCTGCAGCCAAGTTCTGTAGTTAGGATCCGGATGTTTTTTAAATCATATAGCATTATGTTGCCAATGCATGTTAGCTTATCCACTTCTTGTCTGTTGGATGAAGGTGCATGCATACTGGACTGCCATATTAATGGGTGTATCCGTGGCTTGGTTGTGATGGGGAGTTTATGTTACTTGTCACCAAAAGTGCTTTACGAGGTAGCTCTGTAGTGAAAATAATTGTTTGAGTAAAGAGAATTTCATTGTTGAAATTGATATATGAAAGCGAAAAAGGTGCTAGCGTGCTTCCTGTTCAATGAGAAAAATGTTGTTAGATGTGGATACAGTTCTACGTATGTACATGGGAACAATACGGCAAAACTATATATCTTTCATGTACTTATATAATTTTTGGTGAATCTCTTGCAAATTGTTGCATGTACCCTGGCTATTCAGTTTTTTGCACATAATAGACTAACTGGTTCTTCTGGAGAATTTGCAGGGCGCGGATGCCATTGAGTTATCAGAACCGCCTCTTACTTTGGATGTTGGAACTAAATGCGTTTCCATAGCTCAAGTTGGACCCATATTAAAGAACATCCAGATGGTTGGTTGTTGAAGCCAAAGCAGTCATTTTAAGCGTTTTCATGCCACTGTTTATGACATTTGATACATTGCAGATGCTCCAACTAGATGGTGGCAATATGAAGATCAGGTATAAGTTGCGGAGAAGCCAGCCTAGCTGAGTTTAATTTTAGTTGTTGTCTTGCGGGACCAAGTGCACAGCTGCTCCAAAGCGTAACGCACGCATGTAACATTTGGTAGTAAGGGTGGAGATGTATTATAATGACATGTTTATGGTTTCAGTTCAAATGAGATGAAGGGTTTATTCAGTTCATGTGAAAGATTGGAGATTGAAAAGAAGGAACATCAAGCGTCTATGATATTCTTGTCAATTTTTGTCTCCGGGTAGTATTTAATCAGAAGAAGGAAAAAAATTTCCATATATTGAGATTGGACATGGTCTCTCAATGCTCCCCTCAATACGCAAGTAATGTTTATACGCGGATTTTAATTGAATAGATTGATCTTTTGTTTTTGTTCAATAACAAAGGGGATGTAGCTCAGATGGTAGAGCGCTCGCTTAGCATGCGAGAGGTACGGGGATCGATACCCCGCATCTCCATTTTCCATTTCTACATTTCTTTTTTCTTAAAAAGAAATTGAAAAAAACGAAAACACAGAAGAACAAGAAGTGGCGCACTACACAGAGTACCAGTCCCGCGTACAGTCACCACGGGGGAAGGGAATGCACATCCCCCAAGTCCATATAAGTAAACGACGCCGTCCCAGTGGAGTCAAATTCAAATAAACCATCCGAGATTTCCTGTTTCCACAGATAGATGGAAATGTGAAAAAACAGCGAGAAAACCTGAGAAACAGACATTGAAACACGGAAGATCCCTCATTACATGGATGTCGTTTTCCGTCCCATTTCGTCCTGCACCATTCATACACAACAACATATATATATACATACTTTCCATGTCCCTCTCCCACCCCCCCCCCACCCCCACCCATCATCCCTCCCCTCCCCCCCCCCCCCCCCCCCCCCCCCCCCCTGCTTCTTCTCTTCACCAACCTCGATCCCCCTCCTATGGAGGATTCATCATCACCTACACTACCAACCAAAAGGGCCTTTCCTCCTTTGCAAATGCACCGCTATAGCAGCAACATCATGATGGAGCTCAAAAACACACTCTTTTCGCCTACATCCTTAATCCGGATCCCCACTTTCCGGACTAAGCGATCCATGGTGTTGCTCTATTCTTTCGGGTTCATCTTCGTTCTCTCCACCATGGTTTTTGTGTTAATCGGACACTCTCACACCAGTTATTCATCTGACTGGCTCAAGAACATCCTCAATAGGTCCGACCTGCCCTCGTATTTCCCGCGGTATCTGTTTCCGGACAATTCCTCCAGAATCTATGATGCTTCGACCCGTCACGCTGAAACAAATGATTCCGGTCGCGTTTCTGCTGGCGGGTCTGCGTTGGCGCCGTCTGGCAGCTATTCGGTGTATTTGAATGCCACATCAAGTTCAGGAAACGGGACGTTGGCTGGAAATGTGGAAAATAATCCGACGGTGGTGCCCAGTCCGGGGATTAATTCTGTTTCTGTCAAGAATGAGACGAGTGATCATGGGATGACAGGTAATGGAAACCAGAATGCTGGGTCGAAGAATACGACTTTGTCTAGAGGGGACAGGAATAGAGGTGGTGGGAAACCAATGGTGAAACGTAAGGGAAAAAACTGGCTGAAAATGATGAGCAAGTGCGACATTTATGATGGAAAATGGGTGAGGGATGACAGGCCTCCTTTATACGAACGTGGTTCGTGTCCTCACATCGACGAACCCTTCAATTGCTATGTGAATGGAAGGCCTGATTATGGCTATGAGAACTACAGATGGCAGCCACACCATTGCAAACTACCAAGGTAATAATTAAGACATTTGCAACAACTGTATTTGAATGTTCTTGCAGCAATTGAAGCATTGTTCGTGAAATGTGTATTGCAGATTGGATGGAGGAAAAATGCTGAATTTTTTCAGAGGGAAACGGATAGTTTACGTAGGCGATTCTTTGAACAGGAACATGTGGGAATCGATGGTTTGTCTGCTGAGGAATGCTGTAAAGGATAAGAACAGAGTTTTCGAGGTTTCTGGTAGAAATGATTTCAAGAAAGAAGGGGCATACTCCTTTCTGTTCCTGGTACATAAACTTTGATGTTTACGTTGGTTTCCAGAGCACTTAGTATTGAAAGAACATGTGTCGGCCTACATTACCTCTTTGTCGATTCAATTTTCTTGGTTATGAGTTGTGTTTTCAGCTGATTCTCACCCCTGACAATATTTACGTAGGATTATAACTTTTCTGTGGAATACATTCGGTCTGCTTTTCTGGTTCAAGAATGGGAAGTGCAGACAGCCAATGGTTCCACGAAAGAAACACTCAGACTCGACCTCGTTGAGAAGTCATACGAGACATTCAAGGATGCTGATGTACTTAACTTCAACACAGGAAACTGGTGGACTCATGAGAAAACATCCGAAGGGTATACGTTTTTCTCTCGTCCCCATCAATAAAATATATCGACAGCTTCATTTTCTTGCTACATAAATTTGAAGAAAATAGTATGCTCTAAAACGAACGTAATAAATCTTGTAGGAAAGGGTACTACCAAGAAGGCGATCACATTCATGAACAACTCGACGTTGTTGAAGCGTTTGATAAAGCAATGACAACGTGGGCAAGATGGCTGGAAGCCAACATAAATCCTATGAAGACACATGTTTTTTTTAGAGGATATTCCTTCTCCCATTTCAGGTAAACTCACACATCTGTCTGTCTGTCCGATCCTCAATCCCAAGAAACTGCTCGGCTAACTTTACGTCTTTCTTTCTCCTTTACCAGTAAAGGAGAGTGGAATACTGGTGGAAGATGTGATAGCAAAGAGCCAATCCAGGATCCAAAAGATCTGTTGAATATAAATGAGCTGAGTCCTCCAATACCTCAGATGCTGGATAAGACAATGGAGAGGGTGAAAATACCTGTTTTTTATCAGAATGTCACAAAAATGACAAACTACCGACAAGATGCACACCCTTCACTTTACAGGCAGCCAAACATGACCGATGAGGAGATACGCCAATTCACAACGCAGCAAGATTGCAGCCATTGGTGCCTGCCTGGTGTTCCGGATACATGGAACGAGCTCATGTTTGCTCAGCTCTTGTTGAACCATAAACAAAGACAAAAACGGCACAAACGCAGCACCAAAAGGGGGCATCTGTGAGTTAATTACACATGTTGCCAACTATTAATTCTGTTGTACTTTTAAATTCAAGAAAGATACAGTGTCTCAAACAGAGGTGGAGAGTAAGTATATGGAGTCATTGCCTGGAGGAGTATACACAGGTTCTTAGATGAATATGTATAATTAGCCTTCTTTTTATTGCTATTTGTCCTCTGGTGACTATTTTTTCTTGTAATCTTATGAACTCAAAGAGTCAAGTTGTGAACTACCCTGCAGTGGGATTTGTAAAATTTAGACAATGTACAATGACTAAATATGAAGTTCCTGTGCATATAATGCATAGGATTTTTTTGTTTTCTTTTTCCCATGTTTTTGTCTTGAAGTCTACAAGTTCATGTTATACTTCTGCTGTGAAAATACTTTCTTCTTGAAATATACAGTTAACTTAGATTATATATATATATATATGAAAAAAATGCAATTTACCTCAGTGATACGAGAAATTAGTGAAAAATAAAATGGCAAATTATATTATATTATATATATATATAATGAATTACATTTTTTATTCCTAAAGTATACCTATAAACGTATTTTCACCTCCTAAAGTATAAAAAGTAACAAAAAAAAACCTTTCTAATAACATTGATGGTAATTTTTAGAATCGAAATGTCCTCTTTATTTAAGCCCTTTAAAATATTTTTATTACAATCATTCCCCATAAAAATTGAATTATCATAATTTTTTCATTAAATCAAACTTGTTCAAAATCTATCATTTTTATCATTAGCATTGAAACTTGAAGCTTTATAAGCTTACAACCCTCATGTTTTTAGATAATTATCTGAAAAATCTACATGTTTGATGCTTTATGTTGTTGTATATATTAACATGTTATACGTGTATGTTTTTTAACAAAATATAATACTATTTTTAGAAATGTTGAACTTAGATATAAACTGTAAATTGTACAAAATCATATATCTAGTTAATCAATTATATTCCCATAATTGGTTGAATAATTAATGATACAATATTTAAATAATTATTCAAATTGTAATTGAATATAAAACATTATAATTTCAATACAAAACAATATATATTTTGTACAAAATTACATGCATGGTATGCATAGTTAAATCACGATTTATACATATTTGTGTGTATCTTTTTACATTAATAGTTTATTATGTGAAATATAGTTGATGATATTGAGCTTCTAAATATTTATATATTATATAAGCTATAATATTAATAGGACAAATTATACATATTATTTTTAACATAAGAAACTGAAAATAATTAAAAAGAGTTCGTTGGAAATTAAACATAATTTAGAAAGGTAATGAAAAAAAATTAAAAGTAGCAATGGTAATTTTGTTCCGTCAATATCAAATTATATACTAAGAAAACTTTTTTTGTTACCTTTCATACACTAAGAAATAAATACAACTTAAAAATATCCAAACATACCGACAAACACAAAATCTAACTTCCCATATAGTTAAGCGGGCGGATCAAAACGAGTCCGAACTAAAATTTCCCATAACACTAACGACATAACATGTCCAACCAAGTGAAGTTACGATTACATAACAAGAAAAGGAGCTATTCAAGAATCAAGAATTCACAACCCTACAGTTCTTTCTAATCTCTCCATTCGATCCGGTTAAGGGGCTAATACTCCCCATCTTGATCATGGAATTCACAAAGTCACCAAAGAAAACTGCAGAGTTATTGCTGTAGAGTTGTGCAATGTTCTTGGTAGTTGACAGTGCTAAATCACTGGAAAATAGAGACTGATCAGACTGCAGAATGCCCCTCCCATTAACCAAATTTACAAAGTAATGGTTGTCAAATAAGTCTCTGGACGTTACGTCGAGAGCGACCGTGTTGTTCCCATCGCTGTTGGCCGGGCAGGCCGCCTGCAAGTCCGGAATCAGGCTGCTGTCCAGAGTGCTGTCCGGGGCGCCGGTGCCCGAAAAATTGGACAATCTGTCGCTAAAGAATGCACATCTTGAGAGTCCAATTGTGTGGCCACCTATGTTGTTTGGAAATATGAAGATGAGTTTGATATGTGGATTTTATTAGAAATAGTTTTATCCAAGTTAGGTTTGGTCGAATCAAACAAATCACACAGCAAAATAATATACTTGTCATATGATTGGTCATTTTGCGTAAATTATAAACCAACCACACAATAATTATATTGCACTTATCATATAATTAATTCAAATTTGTTCTAACATAATCTGAGTTAGAATTTCTGAAGTACCTGATAAGGCGACGACATCTGTGGTGTTTAAACCAACAGCAGCAAACTTGGCAATGATAGCATCAAGAGATTCAAAGGGTGAAGGAAGCGACAAATTTGCTCCAGTTTGATTCGACACTAATCCGTCTCTTCTTCCGAGTAAAACCTTCCACGACGGTCCTCCACTCTGCCAAATAAAATTGAGATAATAACTGATTTTAAAAATATTGTATGCTTTGAATTTATAATTTCACATAATTGAATATATAAATGGAGATTGTAGCCAATTTTTGAATTAATGTATTGTCGAAGGTTAACAAAGTAATTACTAAAAAACGGGCGATGGCATGAGAAATTAATTTGACACTTAAAACTCAAATTTGATATGTTCAATCATATGATAAATAGTAAGTTTTCTTAGTGGTAAGAGATTGAATATCATTAAAAATGATACACTAATAGTAAAACCAATATCGATTGATCGGAACTTAATCAAAGAATAATTTTATATTTTTTTGATAAAAATAGAATTCAAAAGCTTTTAAAGGGTCTTTTTTTAATTTACTCACCAGGAGCACCGAGTCTCGAGCAGCTATCGTGAGAATATCAGCACATGAAACTATGTTGGGGCATGCACTCTCCACTGCACTTTTGATCGCATCAATGACTTCAAATCCTCTTGCCGAGTTCAAGTTAGGAGCGGCAAACTTCTCACCATCGCTCCCATCCAACAACACCGATCCGTCACAACCCTAAAAGATAGACTTTTATTTATTTCAAGATTCTTTTCTTTCTTACGTTTAAAATTTTAAATATATATATATAATGGAAAAAGACGATGAAGAAGTGTTTGTACTCACATTAACGAAGCAATCGTGGAAGTGAAGTCGAAGGAGAGAAGCGGCCATTCTCATTTCATTCCTTATTGCATTCTTTACCTCTCTTCGGACAAGAGCCAGCAGATTGGGACAACTCGTAGAATAAAAATCCACAGTGAGTTGAGACCTCGCCACTCCACATAACAACACGAATATTGACAGAATTCGTAAGTCGTATGACTTATACATGTTATTTTCTTGGAGAAAAACAAATAAATCACGCGGTTAATTAGCTGACTCTAAGTGTGTTTAAGGGGCTAATGTGTGTTAATTTTATAGGCAAGATGATGAACATGGTATGTGATTAAGGAAATGTAAGAAGATGAAGAGTGACTATACATTCCATATTGGTGATTAAAGTTTAGTTAATTAAGCGGTATGATGTATGGCGGCGGTGTTAATTAGTGAAAAATATTAGTGCATAATGGTAATAATTAACATTATCACATGGTGGTGAATGGTTCAGACAGACAATGCGATTCAAGATTTTTTTGTTTGAGTAAAATAATTACATAGTGTTTGATCTCATTTTTTACGCATCTTCGAGATGGGTCAAAACATGTATAATGTTTACCTTGATTTATTTTGGAAGTTTTGATGATGTTCTGAGATGTTTTGAAACAGTGCCGCATTTATTTTTTGTTATAATAAGGTCTACACTAATTATAGGCCCTACAACTAAAAAAATTATATACATACTCATATATATAAATATATATAAAAAAGATATGATTTGATAATGAACAGTAGTTTTTGTCTTCCACTAAATAACATCAAATATACCATACTTATTTTATATTATTTCCAAAAATAAATTTCAATATACACATTATCTCTAACACATTTATTTTTATTTTTTTCTCTCTATCTCCACATAACACAAAAAAAAAAAAAAAAAATTAAACCAAACATAGTGGTGTTTTTTTGCCCAAATGCGCTTAGTGCTTTGGAGTTCTAAGCTTGCACGATTCTTTATTTGGTTATAGAGAAATAATGTTTTTCGTTTAATAGCTTTGTATTTATCGTCTAAATATTAATGAAATATATGATGAAATTAATGTGGGTTAAAATGAAAATTTCTAATAAAATAAGAATAAGAAATTCTATCTTTTATTCTTGAAAAATCCTATTCAGTAATAATAATTTTTTCTCTGATAAATAAAATATGAGAGTTATCCAATTAAATAAATTAACAGATAGTAAATGTAAACATAAATTGATCCTCCAGTGTGGGTGCCCTGCACACGTATTTGTAGAAGAGTTCTTGCGTTTAGGTCGTATACAATCTTACATAATATCGTCCTGAATACTTATTTTTGGATTTTGTCCTCTCTTCGTAGATTTGGTAGTGAGCTTCGTATTCTTCTTATAGGTGTAGGAAGTTTATATTCTTTTGGTGGAATGAATAGCTCGTAAACATCAAATGAAATATTCTTATATAGCCCCAAAATAATGAGATGGAAATTTTTATTTTACTGTTGCTCATTTAAAAACAAACAAAATAAAAAGTTACGAGAGTAGGTAAAATAAATAAATCGAAGAGCATATTGGTCCATAAAAATATCTCAAAAAAATTTAAATTATAATTCATAATATAAAAGAATATTTTCATAAAAAATATTTAGAACATATTATTAATTTTCAAATACCTTATATAAATGTACCCAAACGCCCTCTTAACTACAGTAAATACCGAGCCTTGTTGAACAAGATTCGCGGTAATACTTCAAAAAGAGAGGGAAACAATGGAAATAAGAGGAGAAACATTCCAAATTTCCCACCCACACCACACACGTTGCCCGATGCATAAACCAGACCCTTCAGATCTCCTGTCAAAACCTTTCCAACTTCTGATATACACCCACAGACCACACTAACAATCACAAAGATGGAGAACAAGTTGAAGAGAGAACGAGAGATGGAGACCGAAGGGCCCTCCGTGGTTATGGAAGAACAGAAGGACTCGACTTGGGAGAATGAACCAACGTCAAAGCGTATAACTATACGTTCAAGTTACCGTCAGATTGAAAATAGAATTAATGGTACCTGTATTTTCTTGTTTTCTGGTATTCTGGTTTTCTTCAAATGGGTTTCGAAAATTTCCGGCTGTAAAAGATGATACTATTGTGTTTTCTGTTTTCTTTTTTTTTTTTTTTGTCTGAAACCAGTTTGCTTGATTTTCTTCTATTCTATGTTTGGGACAGAGGGGAAAGATGAAATAGCAAGTGGGGATTCGGACAAGTTCATGGCGATTATGAACGAATTCGAAAACATGCATCAACATGGTACTATTACTCTCTTTTCTTACTCTGCATGTGTTTTGAAGTCGAACTTTCTCTACATTTCCTTATTACGTGAAGTGTTTGCTTTGGGACTATTATTTTCTAACAGTGCTTGGGTTTTTTGTTATCCATTCGTAGAGTAAGAATGAAGTTTAATTGCAGAAAGCTACTACGTTAATTTCTCCGACTTTTATGGAAAGTTTCAACGATGTTAAGATTTCAATTCCTTCTATATTGAAACCCTTTTCTTGTGATCGACTAATAAACATGTGCTTTGGCCTTAGCTGTTCTGATTTTTCTCAGTGATATAATCAAAATATTGGAGGAGGCAGGTCTTAGAATTTTGCTTTCTTTTGTGTTAATATATGTTAATAAATAATTTATGATTTCAGTGAACAAGCCCAGGGAGCAGGTTGCAGATGCAGAGGCTTTGCTGGGGCTAACCAGCACTTTGGTGGCCTCTGTTAAAACACATACTAGTGGAAATGTTACTCCAGCTGAGTTTGTTTCTTGCTTGATCAGAGAATTTGGGCAGAAAGTAATAATGAAACAGTCTTTGGAGAATTCACCCGATGTCTCATGGCAAAATATTGGCTATCTAGTTAGTTCCATTTTCATGAATGTACCAGGGTGCATGACAATGTTAGTTTTTCGATATGTTTCATATCCGTAATCTGCTGAAATTTTACATGCATTGTGGATGTGTCTATCAATGTCTTTTGTGTTGTTCTTATTTGTTTGACATGTTGTTCCTTAAGGGTCGGACCTATGGAAAAGAAGATCAAGCAACGAAAGTTAGTCGATTGTATGAAAAGCTATGATTGGCAAGATTTCCCTGTTCAAGCAGAAGGGAAAGCTCGAGCAGAAAGGAAAGCTCGACCAGCAGAGGTATGATTGGCAAAATTTCCCTGTTCATTGTGTTGTTTTTTGATGTTAAGAGAAGATCTCCAGAACAAACTCTTGTAAACTTTAATGCTTGTTTGAAGGAGCATTTTTCTGGAGTACACTTGCTCACAATGAATATGTGAAGCAACGGTTCGTTTTTATTCAATTTCATGTCTTCATTTTATGTCTCCATGTCCTCAATATTGTTACTAACATGTGAAGTTTTATGTTCTTGTTCATCTGTCGACATTCACAAAATCAATTTATCCTTTCTATTCTTGGCAACAGGTTGAGAAAACTGCTGAGGTGGTAACAAACACGAATAGAAACTTGTTTGTGATGTTTGAGGTATTAAAGAAGCAGAAACAAGTCAAAGTTGAAAATTTGATGCTGAACAGAAATTCATTTGCTCAGACAGTCGAGAACCTATTTGCACTGTCTTTCTTGGTTAAAGACGGGAGAGTTCGTATTGATGTAGATGAGACTGGTTCTCAAGTTGCCAGTACATATTCCTGATCTTTATAATTTATTTCTATGGTGTTCTTATCTTGCATTGCCATAAATCTAAAATTTTTGATGGTTTTCTATCCCAGTCCCTACCAATGGTCCAAGTGCAGAAGAAATTAAGAGTGGAGTAGCTAAAAGCCACCAATTCATCTTCAGATATGACTTTGATGACTGGAAGGTATGGCTGGTGTAAAACTGTTACATAAATCATTATGGTTTATGTATTCGAGTACTATGTTGATCAATGAGAGAACTGCTCAAGTTGTGAGGAATTTGCAAGAAAAATTATGAAATATCTGCAAATTCAAGTAGGAAAATCAAATAGAAGATGGGTTTGGAAGATGCCCCTATGTCTACTATTGCATAAGTTTCTCCTATAATATAATTTTGTGCAGTTACAGTAAATGGCTTTCTGCCAGTTTTATATATTAGGACACTTCTAAAATGTCGTAAGATATTAAATTTACGACTTAATAACAAGTGTTGGTTATACTCGATGATCCAACAATTTGCAATCTTAATCCTTGGAACTTAAATGTGACGAACTGCTCATTCTCCATATGCTCACTACAAACCACCATCATTCTTCCTTTCTTCTTTCTTTTTTTGTTTTTGTTTTAGGGGTGTGTCTCTGTGTTCGATTTAGTTGTTTGAAACTGAGTTGAGCATACATACATCAAGAATTGACCCGTCTCTCCTGGACTGCAGCTAATGAAAACTCTGGTGCCAGAAGGAGAGGAAGCAATGCCACAAAGAGCTAGGTATACTGATGCATCTTTTGCCAAAGAGGCAAAAGGAGAACCAGGCAACAAACATTTCAGCCAACCGAAACCAACTCCAGGTGATTCTCGATTTGTACAAACCGCACCAGTTAAGAAATTCTCAAGGAACTATGGCCATACCGTGCATGCAGAACTCTGACTTTACCGGAAAGTGGCAACAGTATTGTTTGGAGTGGAATTGCAAGCGTAAAAGAAGCACCATGTAAGGTAAGATATACGGGTGTCTATATATCTTCTTGGCTCCATGGTTTCTAATTCCAGCCTGGGATTTCGAGCTTTTGGCTTGTACATAATTTTGGCAGAGCTGAAAAATATATGCAGACTCTAGCTCTGGATCAGTAATATCAGTTGCTTTAGCTCTGATGATCCATGAAGGAATTATTAAACAGAATTGTGTATATAACTTCTGAACTGATCTTGAAATTCTGAACCTTCATCTGGATTTCTGCTGAATTATGCTCTCTATGATTAAACTGTATCTGTTTCTTCTCAGTGTCCGAAAATGCAAATTAAATATTTTATTTTATGATTGGTCGTTCAAACTTCAAACTGTCAATGAATTTTAAGATTTTCCAACTGAATCTAAGGAATATTTGTTTACTTGTTACTGATACTATTGTCCTGTCCGTAAGACAAAGGCAAAGGGAAGGTCGTTTATTTTCTCTCAAGAATTTGTGGGACTTTGTTGTCTCGAACCACTATTAAGAAGTCTACTCGTAGAATTTTGTTGGCCCGAGACCCGAGTCTTGGTAAATTCGCCATTACAATATATATATATATATATATGTAATAACATTTGGTATCATACAAGTACATAAATGATATATATATATAAAATTAATTTAAGTATATACACATTATATATAATGCGAAAATATGATACAAAATTCTCATGTTACACGGACATGCCCGTACGACACTTGTGGATTCATGCAGGACTATCCAATACTAATGCGCCATGCAACCTATTTGATTCAATTTTAGTAGCATAAAACATATCATAATCTTTTTATGAGTAAAGTATGACAACATTAATAAACATCAATATACCACAATTTTAGGTTTGATTTGATAAGTCGTTGAAATATGGACCTATCCTTAGCACCAATCAAGCTCTGCTCATTGTAATTTTCCGACAATAATAATGCATGCATGCATGTATTAATTAAAATTTATCATGCAGTAAATTAATATTCTTACATCTTTTTTCAGAGTCCTGATTCTACTCAAAATTCAACTAATAAACTGAAATATGGTAAGGGTGGAGCAAGAATGGGAGCTTTATTAGGAGTCTGTTACACTAAACTACACCTATTTAAAAACACCTTCATCCTATGTACATAATTTTTCATAATCACAAACAAAGAGCTGAATCGATCATACGGAATTTTGTTTACCTCTGTTTTCTTTTTCTTTTTTACTGTAAATGACAATAGGTCTTACTGGCCTGAATTTCTTTCCGGCTAGATGAGTCTTTTTCCGGCCACATTGATTGGCAGTCATCAGAAACAGCTACTATCACGTAGCTCCTCTATCTATCAGTCCCTCGTCCTTACGTTTAGGGAACAGGTAATTATTAGAAAATTTTAGTTCAGATTAGGTCGGGTAAATTTGAATGAATAATATATGTGTATTGGCATGTCAAACTCAAAAGTACTCCGTATGATGTTGTAAGATCGAAAACTATGTATTCCCAAAAGTGTAGGTATACGTAATTACGAAGATAACTGGTCTCATGCAGTATGTATAAAACTTCACGAGCCATGCAATTATTTCTTGATTGCATTTTCATTAAGATTTTTCGATACGTCATAGTGTTTCAAACTCAAAATTAAGTCTTGGATTCGACTATCGATTTCAAGAAGCTAACTTGAATATACGTGAATGCTGCAGAGAAAATTTTGATTCGACTCCCTCACCGTGATCATGGAGATCATGGAGTCTACACGAAAGGTTGGTATTTCAATATAACGGCAATTCTTGTAGTACCATAGAACTTATACTAAATCTTGAATATATGAGCAGAGAAGTGAAAGCTCGAATGCCCCAGAATCACAGCCTGTGGATAAACCAGAGTCTGAGAATGAGAAGAAACAAAAAGGAGGCTGGAGTTATGCATATCTTTTGCTATGTAAGCCAATTAACTAAATCTGTTCCAGAATGTCTGGTTAGTTCTGGTGATCAGAATTGTTTCTTCATAGGACTTTCCGATTATATTTTGTTTAATTCCTTAATCTGGGATTCTGATTCTTCAGCAAATCAAGGGCTTGCAACACTAGCTTTCTTTGGAGTTGGGATGAACTTGGTCTTGTTCTTAACTCGAGTTCTTGGACAAAACAATGCCATTGGAGCTAATAATGTCAGCATATGGACCGGAACTGTATACTTGTGCTCGCTTGTGGGAGCGTTCCTCAGTGATTCATACTGGGGCCGTTATCTTACTTGCGCTATTTTTCAAGTCATCTTAGTTTTGGTAATATAGTTTGCACTAATTTTTTCTCCATTTTTAAGTTAACATGTATCTGGATTTGATCTCTAGATGCATCCTTACTAATTACAGGGCCTGACGCTGCTATCTGTATCATCTTGGCTTTTCTTGGTCAAGCCTAAAGGCTGTGGAAATGGCAAACTCCGCTGCCAGCCACCTACTTCAGTAGGCACATCAGTCTTCTACTTGGCCATTTACTTAACAGCCT
Organism: Sesamum indicum; assembly: GCF_000512975.1. NCBI lineage: Eukaryota > Viridiplantae > Streptophyta > Magnoliopsida > Lamiales > Pedaliaceae > Sesamum > Sesamum indicum. Next base: position 24,284,143 of record NC_026150.1, read on the forward strand.
TCGGCTATGGCGGCCACCAGCCCACCATAGCCACATTTGGATCGGATCAATTTGACGACTCGCAGGAAAGCTCGAAAGCTGCTTTCTTCTCCTACTTCTACTTTTCACTGAAAACGGGCACCTTGTTTTCAAACACCGTATTAGTGTACTTTGAGGATAACGGAAAATGGACGGCCGGGTTCTGTGCGTCCACCGCCTCTGCCGTCCTGGCGCTGGTGATATTCCTGCTCGGTTCCCATGGATACCGATACATGAAGCCGTGTGGGAATCCTATACCACGATTGATTCAAGTTTTTGTTGCGGCATCCAAGAAATGGCGCGCAACTCCTAAGCAAGGGGAGGAATTGCATGAAGTCGAAGGATCGCAGTCTGCAATCAAAGGAAGTCGGAAAATCGGCCATACGGATGATTTAAGGTAAGCTCGCCTATGCAATTCAATCTCTTTACCCTCTTGCTTCACTTGGCATTTTACGTAGTTCATAGAAAATTCTAACCCAGACCCAATTTGATTGGACGAATCAGTTTGGCGTGGGTAAGAATTTTCTGTAGTTCATTACAAAAATTCCAATTGCATCTCTGTCATAAAAGCAGGAATCTGACAAACTTTTTCATGAAAATCTGCAGGTTTCTTGACAAGGCAGCTATAGTAACAGAAGAAGACCGCCGTTGTCAGCGTTCAAGTCCGTGGCGGCTCTGCACTATAACCCAAGTGGAGGAAGCCAAATGCATCGTCCGAATGATGCCAATCTGGCTCTGCACGATCACGTACTCGGTAGTGTTCACCCAAATGGCCTCCCTTTTCGTCGAGCAAGGAGACGTAATGGACACCAAAATTGGCAAATTCCGCCTCCCTGCCGCCAGCATGTCGGCGTTCGACATCTGCAGCGTCCTCTTCTTCACCACATTATACCGCCTGATCCTCGTCCCGGTGACGAGGAAGTTCACCGGCAACCCCCAAGGCCTGACCGAACTCCAACGCATGGGCGTCGGCCTCGTAGTCGCAATGCTAGCGATGATCGCCGCCGGCATAACCGAACTGTGGAGGCTCAAATCAGTGGTCCCGGGAAAACACGAAAGCTCCATGAGTGTGTTCTGGCAGATCCCCCAGTACGTGTTGATCGGCCTATCGGAGGTCTTCATGTATGTCGGGCAACTGGAGTTCTTCAACGGGCAAGCGCCGGATGGAATCAAGAGCTTTGGGAGCTCGTTGTGCATGGCGTCGATTTCGGTCGGGAATTTTGCCAGCAGCTTCCTGGTCAACATAGTGACGAGTGTCACGTCGTCGAACAACAACCCCGGATGGATTCCGGAGGATTTGAACAACGGCCACATGGATAGATTCTATTTCTTGCTTGCCGTACTAGCGGCGGTGGATTTCTTGATCTACTTGGCGTGTGCGAATTGGTACAAATGCGTTGATCCTCATGCCAGCGCCGACCAAGGTGAAAACAACGAGGAACAAGAAGCGACGAGTAGGGTTTGAACTTAGAACAACAACAGTAGAAGGGAGGATTAAATGCAATTTTCGTCCTGTAACTATAGCTCAATCCCATTTTAGTTCTATCTTTCTAGGGTTTGGATTTGGTCCTCTATGTAATTGAATTGCTCAATTTTAGTACTATTTTGGCCGAAAAAATACCCAGCCCGCGGGAAATTTCCACGTGGCTCCTACGTGGACATTTAAATTGGGGCTGGGACCTCATTGGTTGATATTTAAATGACTTGACAAATTTTCGGATAAAAAAATAAAAAATACATGGCAGCCGCGAAACCACATTCCACCGCCGTTTTGTCCGCCATCACGCCTACCTATGGTGCAAATAGCGTAAACCGTTCGCTCCCAAAGTTAACACAACTATAACTCTATTTAGCGAAAAATTGGCAAGTGAAGAGGATTTTCCTCAACCTCCATAATTTTGTCATCTTAAGAGTCCAAAATCGAGAAGTATGAAGGATTTAAATATAATTTTATCCAAAAAAAAGTATATAACCGTGCGTGCCCCGCTCGGACCTCACAGAAAGGGCGGGCGTGCGTGTGTGATAATTCTACCAAAATCCACCTACCCACACTTCTCATTCCAAGGATAATAAGTTGGCTTAATGTATATAAGAAAGAGAGAGTTTACATTACCTATGTGGGACAAGAAAAGTTGCATTAGTCATTCCCAACAATCCGTCACAAATGACTAATATAGATGAAGAATATGATTTATGAGTGAATGAAGAAATATACTTAAGCATTAATATATTTTGATTGAATTAATACATAGTGAAGTGAGGCAATCAATCTGGCTGATAAGGAGTGATATAACTCTTGAACTTACAATAGTTCAAATTGAGACCCCCACAATCACGTATGAATTTCTTAATGTCCGTTGTACCGAGATAAAAGTTTCGAGCATTATTAACGACCTTGCGCTAATACCTTGGGTTATGATGAATGCTCTATAAAAACTTTTATTTTTCTTTCATAGAAGGCGGCCCACCTTCATAACTATCTAGATAGCGTCATCAAGTCTATAAACTACTAAACAACTAAGATATGAGGCTAGTCTCCTGATCATATTGAGGGTTATCCATCAAGTCCTTGTTAGGACCATTAAAAAACAAAGCTATAGATTTATATCGTCATCACTATATTCCATCAATCAAGGGTTTTAGCCCCATTGCTCTTGAAAACTCAAATATAATTTTCCTAGTAAGTCCTTTCGTAAGAAGACCATTTTTATAAGCGTCGGTAGGGCTTTAGACAGCTTGAATTCACTTCATTGAGCTTGTTCATCATGGGCTTGGGCATAAGTTAATTCTCTGTCAACTGTATTTGAACATGTATATGAGCCCAACTTAGCCAATTCAAAATAAAAGAAATAACTTTCATTCTAAATAGATCCATAAGAACACATATGACCCAAATTTGATATGACTCATAAATTCATCCTATTAAAAGTATGAAAAACCCAAATTTATTATGGACTTTTATTTTGTAACCTAATTTTTAGCCTATTTATTTGGGTTTTTAATTGGTAATTTATTCCAAAATTCCAGTGTCAATAATAAAGATAAAAAATTTTACATATGTAACTCCACCGGTCCACTTCTTTTTCTAATTATGCTTTTAATTAAGAATATTTTGGTTTGTCTATAATACTTTCATATTTACAAAATGTGAATTATCTAAAATACCCTTATTTATCTATTTATTCCACAAACAATTATATTTATAATTTAATCATATAATTATATCAATAATATTATATTCAAGTAAAATTAATTTAATTTATTTTTTATTTTTATCTAATTAAATAAATATAATAATTATGCATATACAGAGAATGTGATTTGCGTGCTAATTTTATCCATAATGTCAACCAATTAATTTTAAAAATAATTAAAAAAAAAACCACGAACAATAATAATTTAATTTTGATGGTACGGGCCGAGATCCTATCGGCCCTATAGAAATGAGGCTGGGCCAGGAAGGATAATGGGCCATCAAAGGCCCAGCAAAATATAAGGCGGTAATCGTGACGACTGAAAACGATCTATATAAAAGGGCAGCAGTGCACGTGAAAAAACTTATGAACCGCATTTAAATTCATCTTTCGTATCCGCGCCCGTCGTCCTTTCTCTCTCTAGGGTTTTATCCTGCCTGCATCTCGCGTTTCCCCTTTTGTTTTAGTTTCTATTTCTGGGTCTCAACTCCCCTTCCTCTTCGCGTAGAATTTTAACTTGTTTTTTGCTCTCACTGGAAATTTCTATAGTTTTTTTTTTTTCAGTTTTTCTTCGTCTTTTTGATAATTTTTTATTAGTTGAAGAAAGATAATTTGGATGGAGTTTGGAGGCGCGAAAAAAAGGGGTAGACCAGACGGTGGAATCAATGGCAATGGCGGTCTGAAGAAATCCAAGCAAGGTCCTCTATTTTTTTTGGTCTGAATGTTTAGTATACGTGTTTTCTGCTTTCAAATCTAGGGTTATTTTGTCGATTTACTTCACCTGCGTGTATTCTGTCCCCGGTACTAAGCAGTCCTGAAGTGGTTAACAATTGCTACCTTTATGTTTTGTCTCGGGTGCTTGTGATGTCCTGCAGTTTTTTCTTTGTATGTAGCTTTCTAGTGATTTTGGTGCTTGTATGGTGTGCTGCTTCTAGCGGTTGGTATCTTTTTCCGCTATATATATGTGTGTGTGTGTGTGTGTGTGTGTTTGTGTGTTATTTCATGCGTAGTCCTGGACTTTATTGCAGCCTCTGGGGTTTTGTAACTAAAACAAGATATTCTGTGAGTTGAACTGATTAATATAATGTATTAGACATTTAATGTGTGTATAATCCATTGTATACTGTATTGTTTTTTAGTTTCTTCTAGTTGGCATCTTTTGAGATATTTATTATCATTGCTAATACATATGTGGCAAGTGGATTCTTCATTGCTGATATGAGAATAATGTTTTCTCCCCTCGTTCACCATTGATGGGAGTATTTGGCTGGACTAAAATCCCTTAAAATTCTACTTTTACATTCAAAGGGGTTTTTGTAATGTTGCTTTATTACAGGTGTTTGTATCTTTATTGGAATATAACAAGTTTGTTGTTAATGGTGATGAACATGTGGTTTAATATATTTTTAAAAGTTTGGAGGTTAATAACTCATGAATTTTAACTGAAGAAGATTATTAATTTGCTGCAACAGAAATGGAGTCGTATACTACTGGTATAGGAAGCAAATTGAAGCCATGCACAAAGTTTTTCAGGTTCTAATCTTAACCTATCTAAAATCAGTATTGTAAGTGCAATTTTGATATGCTGGTAATGATTGTGAAGTGGCATCCAGATTTTTCTCCTTTTACCTTAAAGAATAGCATTCGGTGGACTAATGAATTGGGCATTTAAAGTTGTGAAACAGGTTATACTCATCGTTAATTGATAATGACGGCAATTGAAAGGAAATGGATGAATGACAGTCTTACTGAATAAATCATTGCTCGGGGTGATGTAACTCTACTGAATGGAAAGGCTCATTAGTGAAAGTACGCTTGAATCATTCAGTTGCTTGGACAATAAGAGACTGAAATGATCAATGCAGATGCAATTATTCTGTATCAATTTGATTATATTGGTATTACGGTGCAATGGTGTTCCATGTTTATCAGGGACCCAACTGACTAATTAACTGAAAGTGTTAAATTAATTTGGACCTGTTGCGGGTAGTATTTTCTGGCCTGAATCTGCCTGTGGTTTGCAGTGCAGCATCTTAGTGATTATCATATACAGGATCTGCCATGATGGTCTAAATCTAATTGTGTTTAATAATGGCCAAAAGGGGCCTCCAGCTGGTTGCTATTTTTTATAACACATTCCTGATGTTGTTGCATACTGCAATCTATGGTGTTCTTTTCATAATCTCTGTGTTTTGGTGAACTTGACTTGCAGTTGGTTTTTGTTTTTTTAATACATTCCTGTTGTTGTTGCATACTGTAATATATTTGGTGTTTTTCTCGGAATTTCTTTGTGTGGATGAACTTTGATTGGTAGCTGTTTGAGGTGCTGACTTTTGCCTGAGTTTCCTTTGAAATTGATCTTTTATTGAAAGTGTGGTAACTTAAGAAATTGCATTTGATGGGTGTCAAATGATGGAAATACTGTATCTGATCGAGCCGATAGCTAGAGATTTTTATTGTGGAACCATCTTAGGAATAGGGTATACTGACATGTTATGATAGTGTTGGTTCCAAGAGTCTATGGGATGTTTTATTGAGGCTTCTGGCATTATTCTGGGCATGTTGATGTGTATTTTGTTTGTGTATGAGTTCTGGTCATGGGATTTTGCTAGTGGCTGGGATTGATGTCATTTAACTTCCATGAAACATCTAATCTGAAATCCAGTTCTGCCAATGAGAATGAGGGTGTCTAACTTATCTGATGGTAGAGTAGATTTGGTTGCATATCACTTCACTTCCACGATCACTGTGCGGGGGCCACTATCCCGATGCTCAGCCTTGCTGATGGTTAAGGTTCTAGTTACTTTGAGAACCTCTGGGCTTGCTTTGTGGTTATAAAAAATCTAAAATATTATGTGAAAAATGTGGATGGTGACATAAATTATTTCTGGTTGCAATGTTGTCTGGAAGACTTGAGTAAACAAGGTATCATAAACTAAAAATGACAGAAAATGGGTTGTGAAGCTATCTCAGTTTCAACACAGGGACAAGCATAACAGAAGAAATTGTTGTCAGAATTATTGATGGCTATTTGCAGTTTGTAAATTATAGCTTACAGCAACAACTTTTTGTGACTAGTGAGAAACCAAAAATGGTTTTCGACATCTGATAGAAGTAAATGTTCCAAGATATCACGGCCATTTCGTTCTTCTTCTTCTTTTTTGTTTTCCTTGGAACATGTGCCACGGGAGTATGTTGCTGTCTGTTGGTTTCTTCTTGGACATCTGTTTTGGGATGCCTATTTTTCTTTAAAATCATTCTGGTTAAACTTTCAAATGGATTGTCCTGTCTTCTTGACTTCTGCCCTTGTGTTAACTTAAGAAAACATTCCATGGCAATGAATGGTATATCAGATTGTCTGACAAAAAACGTACCTTATTGATGTTTCTGCATTACTGGTCAAAAGTAGTGGGTAAGATATCTTGTAATAGATGCTTGATGTTTTGCTAAAACTTCAAATTTGTTGGTTTTGGTTTTGTAGTATTTGCTGTTGGCATGAGATGCATAGTAAGATCAGTTCTTTTGTCTTCTGTGGTTGGAAATGGGTGATTTGCAATATAGTTCAGCCTTTCCTCTCGTGTTCTTCTTCGTGGTTTTTGGTTTCTTTTATTTATTTATTTATTTGTTGGGGTTGGGGGGTGGTGTATTTGTGTGGTGGCATGTTCTTGTGCTTGTTTGTTGATCTTTGTTTGCTTGCATGCAGTACTTCTGGGTGTCCGTTTGGGGAGGGATGCCACTTCTTGCATTATGTCCCAGGCGGGATCAAGGCTGTCACTCAGATCCTTGGCAGCAATCCAGCTCTTCCTGCTGCTCCCAGAAACCCTGTAGCTCCTCCTCCATTCCCAGATGGACCTGCCCCAGTTGTGAAAACTCGTTTATGCAACAAATACAAAACAGCTGAAGGATGCAAGTTTGGGGACAAATGTCATTTTGCACATGGTGAGTGGGAGTTGGGCAAGCCAACAGTTCCATCACACGAGGATCCCCGTGCTATGGGACAAATGCCAGGACGATATGGTGGTGGTCGGATGGATGCAACTCCACCAAATCTCGGGGTGGCAGCCAGTTTTGGAGCCTCTGCTACTGCTAAGATCAGTATTGATGCATCTCTTGCAGGTGCGGTTATAGGCAAGGGTGGGGTCAACTCCAAGCAAATCTGCCGATTGACGGGAGCTAAGCTCTCCATAAGGGATCACGAATCCGATCCCAACTTAAGGAACATTGAACTTGAAGGTTCATTTGATCAGATCAAGCAAGCCAGCCAAATGGTTCGAGAACTTATTGTGAATGTCAGTGCTGCTGCAGGGCCGGCCATGAAAAACCCAGGCATGTCTGGCCTGGCCCCTGCTAACAACTACAAAACAAAACTTTGTGAGAACTTTACCAAGGGATCTTGCACTTTTGGAGAAAGGTGCCATTTTGCGCATGGAGCAGAAGAATTGCGCAAGTCGGGAATATGAACTCTATGTGTTGTGATGTGTTGCCCTGCTCTTGGGTCTTTGATCTTGTTGTGGTTTTAGGTGTTGTCTGTTTTACCCTCTTTATAGGGACGGGTAGATGACATTTTTATATTAGAGTTGGCTAGTTTTGTTATTCCGAAATCTTGAATGATGCGCTATTTATTGATGGGAATTTTGCTATGCTTTCTGAATTCTATGGGTGAGAAGTAGACGAGGCTGTGTCTATCTCTTGGCTTCCAGCAGAGTTGGCTAAGTTCTTCCACCTTTGTTTATTCTGTTGTGCCTGGAGTTGTCTAGCTAACAGAAACAGGCATAGAAAAAAAAGGGTGAGAGCGGAGCAGTGATGTTACAAAACAAAAAAGAAAAATGGAAGGTAGGCATGAAGCAGCATGAGATAATTGGAGTAAAAGATTAAAAGGGGGGTGGATGTGGATGCGCCATCATTGTATGATGAGGTGAATTGTTATTTTGTTGTTGTGAAGATAAAAAAATCAATGTCTAATTTATGAAGTGATAAATGGCGATGATGATCTGCATACACAAGTCTATGTTCTTCTCAGTCAGGGCGGTTGTTGTCTTTGTTTGGGACCATCATTATTTCAAAAAGAAAAACAGACAATAAAGTTGAGGATTGCATTTGTGGGTGTGATTTCAGTAAGGCATCTTTGTGTCGTTGGCATAACTAGAAACAAACTTAATGTTGCCACAAACAATCATCTTCCAAAATATTCCTTTTACCTCTTAAATAATACATTCGTTACTTTATTTTCCACCCCACCATAAATTATTATGTCAACGATTTTATAAGTAATAATATAATGACAATTGATTCATTAAAGAAAAATAAGTAATAATGATTGATGTGTTAGTATGATCTAGTAAATAATATCATAATTGTTTAAATAATGAGGTGAAAGATTAGTAGATATTTCAATTCTATTTCATTATACCATCTAAATTTAGAGACAACAAATGAGTTGGGTAGACAGCACCCTACCTTGAATAATACTTATACATATATATATATATATTAGTTTAGTTAAATTATCTTTTATTTAATATGAATTTATTAAATGAGCTATAATTTTTATATAATAATATTTCGCCAGGTATTTATAGATAACAATTTTAATGTTTACTAAAAAAATTCATTAAAGAGACAAAAAGAAAATAATAAATTTGGGACGTCACAGGTTGGAGGTGGGTTTAAGAAGGGTTTCAAGTCCAACTAGTACTAGGACAATATGGTTCTCCAGTCTGAAAAACCCACCCCATTATATTTAAACGTTGATGAAATATGTCAATGAATCCAAATCATAAATCAATAAGTACATTAAAGGAATTATAAAACAAAATAATTACTATAAAAATTGATCCACATTCATATTCATAAGGTTTGAACTCGGTTATAGATGTGATTTTTTTTAACTAAACTGTGGTTCGAGTTTTAAGATTATAAGTTAGTACGGTCAATTATTAGTTTGATAAAATTAGTTTAAATTATGTAAATATTATCTTCTTTTTTTTTTGTTCTTATTAATTTTCATAATTATAAATATTTGCTTATTGATTTTATGAAGCCGTCATGAAAAGTTTGAGAATTTATTTTCGAAGAAGAATGCAAACCGTAGGTTTTGGATTTATTACCTTAATTGAGTTTCTTTTGGAAGATTCAAATTTTTGGTCAATGTTTTCATATTTGTAATTACTTTTTTTTAACAATATGTTCATATTTTTTGTTCAATATATTTGATTGGACTTTATTTTTTAATGTAAAAAATAAATAGTTATTTTTTTAAAAAATCTCCTAACTTGATAGTTACTCAATTTAATCGGGATTGGGTTCGTTTTTACACTACCCGACTTGTTGGGTATCCGGCCCGAATGCCCACCCTTACCCCTACCCCTATTGCTTGTTTCCGTTTAACAAACAGGTCCATCAGTTAGGTGAAATTTACTGAATTTGTTGATATCAACAAAAGTCTCAATGAAAATTAATGCTTATTGTCGTATAACTTATTACAGATCAAATAATTTTTTATGACTAAACCACCCTTGTAACGATGAAAATATATACCTCATTACATGCATTACTATGTAAATATATAATAAAGATAATTTAATCATAAAAAGAGTTGTTTGACATGTAATAAAGCAATTGAGCTTAAATATATTTTTTTATTCGATCTTTTTGTTAATATCAATATTTGATAAAATTTTGGTTAACGTAGGAATTTATTTATTGGAAAAAAGTAAATATTAAGAATGTTATATGTAATTTTTTTAACTATAAAAAATTTATATATAATTATATTAAATTTCAGGAAAGAGATTGAAATTATTTCAAGTAAATTATACTTTTTTATTTTTATTTAATTTTTTAGTTGTGGGATTTCAATAATATTGAGGAAGTCGTGTTGGCAGGAAAACCCACTTTTCGAGAAAAGAAAGGAAAGACATCCTCGATTTGTAGGACATTAATGCCGGAATTAGTGTCCCTAATTCATTTATCCGACCAACAACAGCAGCGTCAGAGGCGGTTTCGCTCAGGAGAAAGGGCTGTATCCACGATATTCTGATTCCTGAATTGACCCCCATTTTCATATTTAATGGCCCTAGAGAATGAGGATTGAGTCCCGAGATTCGGCGGGTACCAGGAGGGTAATATCGTAATACTCTAAACGGCTACCACTTTTCTCACTGAGCTCTTCATCCACGCTGGATAAGAGAGAATCACCTTTCTTGCAATTTTAAAGACATGTGAGATTCGATTTGCCCTTGCTTTTGCCTCTATTCCACGGGAATGCCACTGAGGTTTTACTCAGTACAGAAAAATAATAGAAGCATAAGAAGATCAAACTAATTAAACATAAGGAAGTTTGAGTGGCAGGATGGTAGTTAACATGAAAAGCAGGGGTATATATGCAGCATGGGATTCTACAGTAAGGTAACGTCCCACTCAGCGCCCTCAAATGATTCCAAAATTTTTGATTAACTTTCCGTTGCCTCCATATTCCCTCCTCTCTGTCTCTCTCTCTCTCTCTCGTTCTCTCTCTCTTCCTTTCTTGGTAGTAGCTTAAAATTACAGCACCCCAACCTCTACCCCCTCCCCACCGCCGCACCCATATGATATGAACTATCTTTTTCTCTCATAGGGTTACTGCATTGGAGTCTTCAGCAGTCACCCTGTTTTGCGGAAGTCTCTTCTGCTCAAGAAGTAAGCAACATTTGCAGAAAAGGAAATTTCCGAGTTGTGTGTGTGTGTGTGTGTGTGTATGTGTTTCTGGCCTTTTTTTTTTGTTTAACATGCAGTCTGTGTAATTACTGACGCATTGTTTTCTTGATTTTGTGTGTGTGTTTTCTCTGTATTTTTTCTATTTTGGTACTTCAATCAGTGTTATCACTGATGCATTGTTTATCTTCTTTGTGGTACGGACAGGTGCGGTTGTTGGCTCCTTGAAATACTCGTTTCATATGTACTGGTGATACTTTTACTCCATTTCAATTTACTGTCTGATATATCATATGCGTCATCTTTTTTCTTCCCTTTTATGTAATATTTGTTTGGAGATTAACGGGAGTCGTGACGAGCACTGGAATGAGACTTTAGGTCAGTTTCGAGCATGAACTGGTTATGATCCGATCTTCTTAGTAGGCAGGTGATAAGGTTTGTGTGTAAGCAACCAGGGTCACCAGTGGGCCCTAGACAAAGCCCGGTCAGTGAGAGCCCATAAATATGTTGTAGCTGGAGTATTTATAGGAGTTGTTCAAGTGGACGAGTCACATGAATATGAAGCGTTCAAGTTAGGACCATTCCTTGCCAGAGAGAGCACTGATGAAGGCAGCTTGCTGGATTCTGATCGACTTGACCCAGTTACAGCACAATGTTTAAGAATTAATGGTACCAGCCAAATTGAGATAGAAAAAGGGAAGCAAGAGAGACAGAGAGTTGAAGCCCAGAATCAACTCTGGTGCTCCTCTCTTCCAAGTGCCCAGCTAAAGAGAAAACAGTAGAGAGACAAAATGAATTACTCAAAATCAAATCTGTGTGTACTTTCATTCCATTCATGGCCGTATTTATACAATTTCAGTTTACTTAATTGGAGAAAATGGGAAAACATCCAAAATGGTCCTTATTTTCTTGCTGTCGACGAGGCCTTCTGTCTTGCATTTCTCTTTGTAATCATGTTTCTCTCCAATGCTTGTTACAATTAAGCGCAACTTTATTACAATGTCAATGAACCCGATATCAGAGAGAGGCAGAGAAGTAGATTAAGGGGTGGCGGAAACTAGGTTTTGGGTGGCATACTAGCATAGAAGACAATGAGTTCTCTAGATTCTGTTTGTCTCAGTGTGCAATAAACTGACTGAAGTTTTCTTATATTCATAATACATGCTAATGCATTATAATTGTATTTGATTTCTTCTTCAGGTTATGCCAGCTTGAGTTCAATATTGGGTTGTTGAAAAAGGTAAAAGTTAAAACTGGACTGCACTATAAATTTTTTTAGTAAACTTCCCCTCTTCAGCGCTAGGCTATCCATATACTAGGTACTGTGATTTTCAAGATTTTCTTTGCATCTGCTTGATAATAATTGCAGCCTCTCAGAAAGAATTTGTAAGAATAGTTATTTTACAATGGAGTTGGAAGAAAGGCTATAACAACTTCTGTTTTTCTCTTGAAGTATCTCACCGTCTGCATACTTCAGTGAGGAAGGAAGATATAGGATAAGATGTCATCCAGAGGAGGACAATCTCAGCAGAATCCACAGCTGCAACGGCGGATTACACGCACACAGACAGTGGGAAATCTTGGCGAGTCTGTCTTTGACAGTGAAGTAGTGCCTTCATCTCTGGTGGAAATTGCACCCATTCTTCGTGTTGCAAATGAAGTCGAACCCAGCAACCCGCGTGTTGCCTACCTCTGTAAGATTTATATGATTTGGTATTTACAAATGCTTATGGACAGTGACATGCTACATATATATGTATGTCCAGTTATGCAGTGTGTACTGGTTATACTTCCCATATTCTATGAGAAGTAACTGAAAAGGATTTTCATTTGTTTACGTCATTTTAGGTGAATACCGACTCTTTGATGAGGTTAGTGAGACTGGATTGTAGTGTGTAGGTAGCATTATTTGGCGTATGCCCATTTTTGTGCAAAAGAAAAAGGTAAAATGCCCTGTGGTTGTGCATTTCTTTGTGTTCAAACTGGTAGTTTGAGAGCAATTGTTAATAATATTTCGATGTAGCTGAATGAGTTGAAGAGTTGGAAAATTTTCAATTTCCTTATTCGAATTGCTAAATCATTTCTAATACCGATGACCTACAAATTATTTGTTAATTTTTAGGTCAAGGAGCCTCAAACTTGGGGCAAACAGTATTTTATCCACTGGGTTTTTGTAAAGGGGTGTATGACCTCTGTGTTAAGATTAAGAAGATATATATCAGCTACTTGTGTTTGTGAGAAAGGGTCAAATATGAGTACCCTTTTTTTTTTTTTAAATAATGTCAAATATGGGTACCCAGTATAACTTCTCTCAGTTATTGCATTGCAAAATGACCAATTTATATGTTTGTCAACATCGAAAATTTTTGCTCTTATTTATCTTTCTTTTACCTTTCATATATGTTAAAGCAATATCACTAAAAACACCTATGTAGAATACATATTTATGAAAGACATATATGATTTCGGAAGACGCTAATTTTCCTTTGACATTCTTATCAGTTTATTCAAGATGATATGAATAATCAAATAAAAAGTTAATGTTTTATCGCATGAAACATTATTAATAAAACACGCCTAAATGAATGTCAAATATCTGTTACAGAAGCATATTGAACTCTGATATGCTAATATATTTCACTTTTTATATTAAATGTATAGCGAATAAAATCTATAATTAAAGAATATCATAAATCTTGGAATATGTACATGTTATTAGGAAATATGCGTTCTACATAAATAATTGTTACTTTAAATGATTATTAACCCTGAGAAATAAAGTGAAAATGCATTAGCATACGCATAAGGGTAAGATGGTGGTGGTTTAATATATAGTAAGAGTTCAGTTGGGTCTTACCTACCTTTTCTTGAGAGCACAATGAGGTTACGTGCAACTTCTTAGTATCCTAGGCTTTAGATGCCTATTTTCAGAAATGAAATTGGGGGTAAAATGCCATTTGCTCTGAAATTACTTGTCTACTTTCTCTATCTTATATATATTACTGTCTATATCTGTGTGTGTGCATGCAAAGAACACATATTTTATATATCATTTTTGGCTTTGATGGCTGTTGACGTATGTCCTATGAACATAGTGTAGCTATTGCATTGCATTTTTTTTAAATTCTTCCTAGTCCGTTCGTTGAATTTTTCATGTTCTTTCTGCATTCTCTTCTTCATTGGAACTGTGTTTTGGCTGACTTCACTTTGCAAAATTTTTTGATAATTCCTTCACAAATGTTCACTTGTCATGTGCTTGGAGGATTCATCACCCATGGTAAAATTATGTAGGTAGATTTTATGCTTTCGAGAAGGCTCATAGGTTGGATCCCACTTCAAGTGGACGTGGTGTTCGTCAGTTTAAAACAGCTCTTTTGCAACGTCTTGAAAGGGTAAGTGTAACAACATTTTCAGGTTGTATGCGAATGATCTGTTAGTGCATTAACCTAAAGTTCACTTGCTCAAGCATATATAATTGCTACCTAAATCAGTATGACTAACAACGTTATGTTTTACTACATTTTACTTCTTGCACCGGCAGGGGGTTAGAGTTTATTTGCCACAACTGTCTTGTAGGTGCCTCTTTTTTTCTTCAGTTATCCTTGAAATTAATGTGCATTGAATTTCTCGAAAGTTAAGCATGTTGACAGATGTTCATGTATTCGACAATCTTAAATTATATAAAGTTTATATTTAGACTAGAATTTTCTGATTCTAGCTTTTCTGATTGCCTATGTATATGCGGTGCTACTTCAGTAATTACTGAAATAAGGGTGGTTCCGCAGGTTTCACCAAGGTTTTGCCCATAGTGATTAGAAGGCATAAAAGTTTTTGAAAACAAATTACCTCACTTCTTGGTTTTGTTGCTCAAAATATTCTTATTCTCCTTCATCGAGGTTGTTATAACTTTCTGTGCCTGAGATCACCATTCATTCTGTCATTGTACATATCTAAAGCTGTCGCTTTAGAACAAATTCTGAAACTTCTTTGTTGAAGCTTCTGATGTTTTTGATTGTAAAATAGGTGTGACAGAAACAAAAGATAGTTTTGGAACTATGAGTCAATGGAACATATGCAGTTTTTGTAAATTGCGACTTATTATCAAATGGAAATGTTGGAGTGACGTAGCAAGGCCAGGGAAAGCAGGGTCTGTTTTGTTGCTGGCTGTATGATTTGTGATGAGTATAGAAAATGGATGAATTTGGATTATAATCTACATTGCTCCTGGTTTGATGGTCTTGTGCACTTCCTACATTTTGTACTTAAGTTGGATCTGCAGTCAGAAACATTAATCTTCTGTAACAGTTACTTCATATGTAGCCTTTTCCATGCTAATCAAAAATCTTGTTTGTCTTACTTATCTAAACTGGATGATCTATATTGTTTATATCAATAGCAAATGACAACCTATATATTTAGGATAACATTTTATGACATTAACCTATATATTTAGGATAACATTTTATGACATAATGGAGATAGCGTTCCTTTTGGCAAAATGAAATTTTCAGATGCTCTCTAGATCTATTGGTTTTTTTGAGTAAAACTTAATCTTGCCAGTATATATGATTTACTTATAAGTTTAATTGGACTGAGACTGATGCTTCCAGGAAAATGATCCTACCTTAATGGGAAGAGTGAAAAAGAGCGATGCGCGTGAAATGCAGAGCTTTTATCAGCATTACTACAAAAAGTATATCCAAGCTTTGCAAAATGCTGCTGATAAAGCTGATCGGTGAGTTTTTTTTAAATAATTAATCATTTTCCCCCTCTTTGAAGATGCCCATGGAGTCAAATAATGGGTTGTTAGTGAAAATGTTGACATTTGTCATTCTTTGTGCTTGACATATGGAAATGTTCAGGGCACAGCTTACAAAAGCATACCAAACGGCTAATGTGCTCTTTGAGGTTTTGAAAGCAGTTAATCAGACACAATCAGTGGAAGTTGATCGTGAGGTAATCTACCCCTACTATTTTTTTCACCCTAAATTGTGTTTTTATTTTTCCGTGTATTCTGAATGACGATAAGCAGAATCAATTGCATGACTTCTTTTCATATGCACATGAATGTTTCGATGATTTTTAATGCACAGATATTGGAAACTCATGATAAAGTTGCAGAGAAGACAGAAATTTATGTCCCTTATAATATTCTACCTCTCGATCCGGACAGTGCAAATCAGGCGATAATGAAGTATCCAGAGGTTTATATTGAAGTTTACTACCCCCCACAGATTTTGAGTTCTGTTGGTTATTTTTTTCCTTAAATGATTTTACTTTTACAATGTGGAATGAGATGATAATAATTTTCAGATTCAAGCTGCTGTTCACGCACTTCGGAATACTAGAGGTCTTCCTTGGCCTAAGGATTACAAGAAGAAAAAGGATGAAGATATCCTTGACTGGCTTCAAGCTATGTTTGGTTTTCAGGTGAAATAGCATAATTTTGCTACTGTCATTTCCATTTTCAAATGATAAAATTGTATTTACTATTAAATTTCATGAATTAAATTATAAAAGTTGGGAGTAGCAGAGTGAATGTCCCATTGAATCACACTACTGTTGACTGTTGATGAATTTCCAGAAAGATAATGTGGCAAATCAAAGGGAGCATTTGATTTTGCTACTGGCAAATGTACACATACGGCAGTTTCCAAAGCCTGATCAACAACCCAAGGTGTGACATCTACAAATTTCTTATTTTTGTCTCAGTTCCTTCCATGCCAAGGACTTGTGAAATACTCGGATTTTCTCCTTTGGATGCACTAGGGTCTTTTAGAGATTATCGGCTTTCTTGTTCTCTCTCCTGGAAGTTAGTCATATGATTTAGTTCTTTAAGGCTCTTTTTGGAGTAAGATATGGCATTACTGCTGTTACAGATACACATCATATGTTAATCTTCTGCTTGTACTTTTTGGATGCTTATGTTAAACTGTAATGAACTGGTCTGGCAATATGGATGTCAAGTTTGTGACATTCCTGATGTTTCTGCTTCCATAGCATCATGAACATTTGGCGTTGTTAATATTTTTGAAAACCAGCCAGTTAAAAAACGCATAAGCCCATGTTTAGATGTAAACATCAAATATAACATTGCAAACCATTCATTTATCATGCCAGCTCATGTGAGATTTGGCGTTGCAACTTACAAACTTCATCATGCAAATACTTTACCTAATGGCCTTCTCATATTCAATTTTTGGTTGTGGGCCAGAATACGATGTTTCTCTGACTATTGCATAAGGATGCAGACCATGGACCTCGTACTGTTGCTAGGCCTAATCAACATCCATGCATCTTGCCTAAATGCTTTTAACTCAAGCAAGGAGCTAGCTAAAAGTTAATTAGACTATTTTATTTTCCTGCAGCTACTGTTTGAAGGATGTTATAAGATCTTGCTCTGTTTCTTAATTGCCCATATGTTTCAGAATGCAGAGAAATTATGTTTCACCCTCTACAAACAAACACTACTGGGGATTTTAGGATAATTCAAGAAAGTTTAAACATAAATAAAAGTAGAACCTTGTCAGAGCCTAAGATCATTCTGACCCACAAGTAACTCAATATAGGGGTCTGTAATCTGTCAGTTTTAGCCCATTGTCTCGTGGAAAAGTAACTCTTATATTAATTTGGGTGCGTTTAGTTGGATGAGCGGGCTCTAGATGAAGTGATGAAGAAGCTCTTCAAGAACTACAAGAAATGGTGCAAGTATTTGGATCGCAAAAGTAGCCTGTGGTAAGTTTCTAGTTTAAACTGTCATCTGAATAATTATTTTCTACTTCTTATCTAAATCTTGTTTTCCTGGACATGTGGAGGCACTATTCTTAATTTTAATGTCATTGAGATCAGACAAGAAAGTTTGATCTTATGTTAGTTGATCTGCAAACATTTGTTTTGGTTTTTCTTTTAATCATTGGCTCTTACAGAATTTTGTGACATTGCAGCAGCAGTCGTACCTTATTAACATCTATGGAAGAATATATTGGCTCAATCTCATCTCTTTAATTTGACAAGGCTAAGTTGCTGACTTTTTTTACTTTTTTCTAATTGCAGGTTACCTACTATACAGCAGGAAGTGCAGCAGCGCAAATTGTTATATATGGGGCTTTATCTTCTTATCTGGGGAGAAGCTGCCAATTTAAGATTCATGCCAGAGTGCCTCTGCTACATCTACCATCACGTATGCTTTCAGATGCTTATTATCTGAATTTGGATGCTCATCTTCGGTTGTGTGTGTGTCTCTGAGAAAATAAATTCATTTCCTGACTGGACTATAGAAATATTTCTGGACTTTTGTCTTTTTCAGATGGCTTTTGAACTTTATGGTATGCTTGCTGGAAATGTTAGCCCTATGACTGGTGAAAACGTGAAACCAGCTTATGGAGGAGAAGAAGAGGCTTTTCTGAGAAAAGTTGTTACTCCAATTTATGAAGTGATTGCTCGGGTATTGCCCACATTAGATAGATGTTGTGCATTTATTTCATTAGTTACTATGTCAATTTTGCCTAGCTCTCTGTTAACGCAAGTTAATTTTTTTGATGTCCAGGAAGCTGCAAGGAGCAAGAAAGGAAAATCAACACACTCCCAGTGGAGAAATTATGATGATTTGAATGAGTACTTTTGGTAATATGATGTTTCTGTTCAATAAATGTGTTTACAAATTTGTTTATCATTTATATTGTTTAGTTATGTTTTTTTTAATAAAATTACAGGTCTGTAGATTGTTTTCGTTTGGGTTGGCCCATGCGTGCTGATGCTGATTTCTTCTGCAAGAGTGTGGATCAGCTTCGAAGTGAAAAAGATGGAGTAAGGGTAGATTTGGATTGTCATCTTAAACTAAAAACGCGTCAGAAGTTTTGGCATTGGTAATTTGGGAAACAATTTGAGCCTGAGACTAATGTCCATACTGATGAAGAGCAATTCTTTTGTGACCACTTCCAATTAAACTGAATCTTATAATAGCACTTGCACATCTAATATAACTATTATTTATGAAGCTTAAGTCTTGCCAGGTAAATGCAGCACTACAAAATCCATTCTTGGTGCTCTCTGAACTGAACCTATTCTGCTAACGAAAGTAACAAACAGCTAAGGCCCTAAATTAAATTGCTGTATTAAGTCTTAAGCCCGACTTCACCTCCAATATTTCTCACTTTCATTTATCAAGAGGTCATTTTCTATCTTCCATCTGCATCACTTTAGTAATCGAGACATTTATACACCGATTCTTATTATGTATTTTCCAGTAAATGTTCGAATGCAATTACCCTTTTCAACATAACTTGACTGTCTGTGATGTAGGATACAAAGCCTACAAGAGATCGGTGGGTGGGGAAAGTTAACTTTGTTGAGATCCGGTCGTATTGGCATATCTTTAGAAGCTTTGATAGAATGTGGAGTTTCTTCATATTGTGCTTGCAGGTGTGTTCTTGTGTTTTTGACATTTTTTGTGCAGCCGTTGGCCCATACTATTCCTTAACATTTGTGTTGGAAACCTCTTCGATCAATCAGGCTATGATCATTATTGCTTGGAATGGCTCAGGACAACCAAGTTCGATTTTTGATCCTAGTGTTTTCAAGAAAGTATTGAGCGTCTTCATAACTGCTGCCATATTGAAACTTGGACAAGGTATATTAGAGTTGAGACTTACTCTTAGTGCAAGAGCCATTATGATATATCTCTACTTTTCAAGGTCTTTTATTGCATGTACATCCAGCTCGTTATATTCATGATATTGATGTATGTAAGTATATTTATTTATTTATTTTTTAGCTTGAATGCTTGCAAGTGTTAGATATTATGTCGCTTCAAATCATTTTTAAATGTCAAAATGGAATTTTAGGAACTATGCTTAAGTACATAGTAAGGTTGCATGCCATTGGTAGCATATTCAAAGTATTTAATATTTCGACACAGATTGTACTTTCATTTGGCCCTCTTTACAGATGTTGAAATGCATCTATGTGTATGTTATTGTCTACTTATGAGCTGCTGATTACCAAAACTTTTGTTTTTCCTGCTTTCTTGTGATATGAAACTGCATATTTATTGCAGCCATCCTTGATGTAATTCTGAGTTGGAAAGCTAGACGGAGCATGTCCTTCCATGTCAAGTTAAGATATATCCTAAAGGTTGTTTCTGCTGCTGCTTGGGTGGTCATCCTCCCTGTTACCTATGCTTATACATGGAAGAACCCTCCTGGTTTTGCTCAAACTATCAAAAGTTGGTTCGGCAATAGCTCAAGTGCTCCTTCATTGTTTATCTTGGCTGTTGTTATCTACTTATCACCAAATTTGCTTGCTGCCTTGCTATTCCTTTTCCCCTTCATCCGCCGGTTTCTTGAGCGTTCCAATTACAGAATTGTGATGCTAATGATGTGGTGGTCACAGGTAGACATTGTACATTCATAGATACCCATATCTCTTGATAAACTAGAAACAGTCAATACTTATGTGTTTGTATTTTTATGTCTTGCAGCCTCGGCTCTATGTTGGACGGGGAATGCATGAAAGTACATTTTCTTTGTTCAAGTAAGAGATGAAGTATTAAACCTATTTTATTGTATACATTCATCTTACGTGATTCATAATTTCCTTTCCAAATTCTCAGGTATACATTATTCTGGGTGCTCCTTATCATTACAAAGTTGGCCTTCAGTTTCTATATTGAGGTGCCTTGCTTAACTCATTTTCGTTCCTTCTATTTGTCACTAATAGACTTACTAATTTTCCCATATTCCGGTGCAAAAAATTCCATTTGCTGCTGCAATTCTTATCAGTATAGGGTGTACAGCATTTTGGATAGGCATTTTGCATTTCTCACAGAACAAAAGATGGGATGTTCACTTTTTAGGGGGAGGGGAGTGTTCTCTATTTGTCAGTTAAAACTATGGATACTTCATGGTATTTGTCATGTATTTTTTCCCATGGTCCCCATTTATTTAAGTTATTTGACTCATTTCACTGCTGGAATCTTCCCGCTGCAGATAAAGCCCTTGGTTGTTCCAACTAGAACTATCATGAGTGCTCATGTATCAACTTATCAATGGCACGAGTTTTTTCCCCAAGGTAGTCAACATGACCCTGTTATGGAGCCACAGTTATCTCACAGCCATATACAAGCACTCATAGAGAAACACTTGGGCACAAATTATAGCACTGGACTTTTCTTGGTACTAATTGAGTTGTTCTTTTGCAGCTAAGAACAATATTGGCGTCGTGATTACCATCTGGGCCCCAGTTATTCTTGTATGGCTGATACATTATTTCAGCATAGTCATCTCCTCTTTAATGCTTTACCTTGGGAGGGCGGCTGTGAAGGGGCCTATTCTAGCGAAGGTTTACTCTTCTTAAAAAATAATAATTTTTAAAGTATTCTCTTTCAGGTTTATTTCATGGATGCACAGATCTGGTATGCTATATTCTCTACACTGTTTGGAGGTATTTATGGTGCATTCCGTCGTCTTGGAGAGGTTAGCTGACTTACCCTTCTTTGATATTAGCCATGATTCCAATATTTTTAAGGCTGCTGCTTAATTTGGTAATTGTTGGAGGACTGTCCAATTAATGTAAATATAATATGAAGATGCTGCATGAATTCTCAATCTGAATAGGGTTGTCACGTACTTCAGAAATGATGAAACATTGATGTTAATAAAATCTTTAAACTTATTTCTGCAAGATAGTTGTTGTGGTGGTAGCTTGTTGAGAATAAGGCTTTCTTATAAGCCGAAAGATTACTGATTTTCATTTTTGGGTTTCACCTTTGCTTTCCTTTTTCTGTCAGATTCGGACACTTGGAATGCTTAGGTCTCGATTTCAATCATTACCTGGTACTTTTAATGCATGCTTAATCCCAGAGGAGAAAAATGAGATGGTGAAAAAGAAAGGACTGAAGGCTACATTTTCCCGCAAGTTTGAAGTGGTAATACTTTCTTTTGGTTCCTTGTCATTTTCAACTTACTGATATATGGATTATAGAATAACAGATGAAAGACAGAAATAAGAACAATTATTATTTGTGTGAATATTGTTATGCCAGATCCCGTCTAGTAAGGAGAAAGAAGCTGCTAGGTTTGCTCAGTTGTGGAACAAAATAATCACAAGTTTCAGAGAGGAGGATCTGATAAGTAATAGGTGATCTTTAGTCTCAAATCTTGTTAAATCAGCCATTGGTTGGTTCCTTCTTTTGATGTTGTTTAATCTGGGCACTGAAGTAGAATGTATAAACAAAAAGAAACAGAGATATGATTGTCATTTTATCATTTTCAGGGAAATGGACCTGCTGCTTGTTCCATATTGGGCTGATCGTGACTTGGAGCTAATACAGTGGCCTCCTTTTCTGCTTGCCAGCAAGGTTCAACTTTGACCATTTGTTTTCTTGTGAGGCAGTTGTTATTTCCTTGTTATCTGTTCTTCATCACCGACATATCATCCCTTTCTTTGTTATCCGTCCTTGGCCTGATGATTCTTCCTGGAAAATTTTAAGGCAAGGTAACGAAATACTTAATGTTATGGGTGTTCAGAATTGGTCAATCTAGTGATAAGAATATTTCTTCAGAAATATGCATCCTTGGTGACTATATTATGATACTGGTTTGTATAATTACCTTCAAGTGTACCTACTGCTTTATTTTTAAAGTGGAAAATATAATATTGTAATCAAGTATTTCATTTGAAGTACAAGGTTAAGAGTTTAAAAAATTATAAGTTATCTGGCTAATTTAATTTCATCAAACAGATCCCAATAGCAGTAGATATGGCCAAAGACAGTAACGGCAAGGATAGTGAGCTGAAAAAGCGAATTAAGTCTGATGATTATATGTATTCTGCTGTTTGCGAATGCTATGCGTCATTTCGAAGCATCATTAAAATGTTAGTTCGTGGCAATCGGGAGAAAGAGTAAGCAGTTGTTACTAGTTGCAATTGATTTCGTCCACAGTTTCTTTAGTTTCTTAAATTATCTTTGGTGCTGCCCAGGGTTATTGAATACATCTTTTCTGAAGTTGACAAGCATATAGCGGAGGATAATCTATTAACTGAATACAAGCTGAGTGCTCTTCCAAGTCTATATGATCTTTTTGTCAGGCTTGTGAAATACTTGGTATTTTTCTTGTTCTAGCCACTCATCACTGTTGAATTTCCTTTTTCTATTAGATGGTTGGTTGCAGTCGCTACTGATAGTAAACTTGATTGAATCGACCACTTTTGCAGCTACAAAATAAGCAGGAAGACAGGGATCAAGTTGTTATTCTTTTCCAGGACATGCTGGAAGTTGTGACCCGAGATATAATGATGGAAGATCACATATCCAAGTAATATTTCTCTTTTGATGCTAACAATGTCACATGCTTTGAGGTCTTGATGGACTGTTCTTATTTTATTGTAATTTCTGTGGATAGCTTATTAGATTCAATTCATGGTGGATCTGGACAAGAAGGAATGGTCCCTCTTGATCAACAATATCAGTTATTTGCATCAGCTGGAGCCATCAAATTTCCAGCTCCTGAATCAGAAGCCTGGAAAGAGAAAGTAAAAAAAATTGAAATGCTACTACAACTAAAACTTTTTAGTATCTACGCATGTTAACAGTTCACATAATCCTTTTCACAGATCAAGAGACTGTATTTGTTGCTGACGGTAAAGGAATCTGCTATGGACGTGCCATCGAACCTAGAAGCTAGAAGGCGCATTTCCTTCTTCTCGAATTCTTTGTTTATGGACATGCCTTCAGCACCTAAAGTCCGCAATATGCTATCTTTCTCGTAAGTCCTTTTGTGCATATGCTTCTCATTTTTTTTGTGTATGTAGTTTGATAGGGTCCTAAGGAGCAAGAACGAAAGAAGAGAAAGCAATGGGATTTGAGTTTTCAATTTTAAATTTGGTGTTTGGCCCTTTTCAGTAATAAAATTAACTATATACTCTTATGTATAAGTCCTCAAAATGCGCGTGTGCCCTATGAATCAACAATTTGTATATTCTATCTATGGTGTATCTCTTATTTCACTTAAAAATATTACTGATGATAATAATATATTAAACTAAAGCGTGTTTTTCTATGACCTATGCCTAGATTGTACCCCCCTAAAATTTAGAATCAATTACTTGAGGGCCCCCTGTTGTCTTTTCTGTGAAACTGACTGTACCAGTTTCTCATATAATCATATTCCTGGTTGGAATTGGGATTCTCGACTGTAATCATTCTTAGGTACAGATTTGCTGATAGTATGTGCCTGATTACTCACTATTTTGTGAAAGCATCATGTATTCTTGTTGTTTGTGAGTTTTAACTTGATACCATCTCTACTTAGAGTTTTGACTCCATATTACACGGAGGAGGTCCTCTTTTCGTTGCCTGAGCTGGAAGTGCCAAATGAAGATGGTGTTTCCATTCTCTTTTATTTGCAGAAAATTTTCCCAGGTTTGTGCTTCAGGTGCTATTAGGTACATCATATTTTTCATTTTCTGTCATCCTCACAATTAAATCATGCAGATGAATGGAACAATTTTCTGGAGCGTGTCAAGTGTCTCAATGAAGAAGAACTGAGAGGATCTGATGAATTAGAAGAACAACTACGCCTTTGGGCATCATACAGGGGCCAAACATTGACAAGAACTGGTATAGTTAAATAAATTCTTGTTTCTAGTCTCTTCTTTTCATTTTCCATATATATGTATCTTTTTAATTATGTTCTTCTTTTTGGTGGGAGGTGGGGGAGGAAGTAGGTGGGTTTTTGGGTTCCTGATATGCAATGTTGAGATGGTTAGGTACTTTTGAGATGTATTGTGTTGATTCCAGTCCTTGGGTCAAAAGAATCAAATGCAAATAGAACCTGTAATTGTATACCAAGTTATTGCTTGTGATTTTATCAAGTTAGGTCGTGTTAGCAATTGCTACTGCTACATTTAAATGGGTAATTCATTAATTTTTTGACAAAGTTTGTGTAATGATCAATACTGCAAATTCTGACAGTAAGAGGAATGATGTATTACCGCAAAGCGCTAGAACTTCAAGCTTTCCTTGATATGGCCAAGGATGACGGTACTCTATCTTATATTCTAGCTTCTTCGAATAAGCAGATTCTGCAATTTTATCACATTGCCATTTTTTTAACATTCAAGCACAAATTATTGCAAGAAGTTATATTTTGCAATTTAAACAGATTTGATGGAAGGCTATAAGGCCATTGAATTGAACGAGGATCAGATGAAGGGAGAGAGGTCTCTGTGGACTCAATGTCAAGCAGTTTCGGATATGAAGTTTACATATGTTGTATCTTGTCAGTTATATGGTATTCAGAAACGATCTGGTGATCCTCGTGCTCAAGATATATTGAGACTTATGACAACGTAAGAATGAGAAAGTTATAAGTCTTTATTTGCAACTGTCATCACCTAATCATGCATTTCCATTAACAGGTATCCATCTCTTCGAGTAGCATATATTGATGAGGTTGAAGAACCAAGTAAAGACAGGTCCAAGAAGGTTAATGATAAGGTGTACTATTCCACTCTTGTGAAGGCTGCTTTGCCAAAGTCAAATTCTTCGGAGCCAGGACAGAATCTGGACCAGGTAAATGGGAAATGAGATAGAAGTCAACTATTTGAGTACAATAGTACGTAATTCAGAATGTAAGAAATATTAGCTGTTTAGTTGTGTTATTAAAGCTATTCTAGGGTGGGGTTCTCTTCATTCCCCTGGTACACGGCCTCTATCTGTGATGCTACTATTGTAGCTATTATCTAAAAAAGCCAAGATTAACAGAGAATTGTTTGATGACTTTGGAGGGATGATCCATCCAAAACAGACTTCTATTCGCTTTCTTCTTCTTGATCTGTTGCTCATGCATGATTAAAATTTCTACATATCCTGAAGCATCCCTGTTCGCAGGTTATATATCGTATAAAACTTCCAGGTCCTGCTATTTTGGGTGAAGGTAAACCTGAAAATCAGAATCACGCCATTATTTTCACACGTGGAGAAGGTCTACAAACAATTGACATGAATCAGGTAAAGGATTTTTCTGCTCATTTGGCTTTGAATTGCATCCTTTCTTAGTCCTAACTTGAATTCCTTTGTAGGATAACTATATGGAAGAAGCTTTGAAAATGAGAAACTTACTTCAAGAATTTCTCAAAAGGCATGACGTGAGGCACCCATCAATTCTTGGTTTGAGGGAACATATCTTTACTGGAAGGTGGGCATCTAGTCATCATTGGCACTTCTGGTTGAAAATGTATTCGTCATTTCATCTACTCATGCTTCAATGACCCAATATTCTCTTACCATGTGACCCAGTGTTTCTTCTCTTGCTTGGTTTATGTCAAATCAAGAGACAAGTTTTGTTACTATCGGTCAGAGATTGTTAGCCAACCCTTTGAAGTAAGTCTTTACTATTTCACAAGCTTCCTCGCACTTAGTATCATATTTTGCATTTGTATCCTTCAATTTAGTTTTATATCATTGTTTGCATCTGTATCTCATTAGGAATGTATAAGAAATAGGTTAACCTCCAGTGTGTTGATTATTTAGGGGAATCTAAAATGATATTTATAAAATTCGTGCAATCCAGTTTCCTTAACTATATCATTCAGAAGACTTTAAGTTCAAGATGTTCACCTGAATGTTGACAGAATTCAGTGTTTATACTATGTATTTGTCCCATTGTTATTACGCTTGCTTACTGGTAGAAACCTTTTGTTTTATAATCAGACACTTCAATTTCTGACAACTGACACAAAGATGGGAATCTACAAGGTTGCTAAAACACCATGTTCTTAAGTCAATTTGTGGAAAAATTTTCAGTTATTTCTTTTGAAGTGAATGTTACAAGTAGCTTTCTTTGAATCAGGAAATAAGATTTGACTTCTAATTTATCATAAGAATTGTTCCCATGACCATGAAATTCTGTTTCTGGTGAAACTACTGGAATTAACAGCATTGTATAGTGACTTTCTGATTACTTTAGTATGTTATGAAATGTAACAGAGGCTTGTTTTCAGAAGAAATAGAGCACTAGTTGCTTATGATATTATGCTGGCCTTAATTACATATAATCAGTATTCAGAAAATGAAAAGGCAAACTAGAATCTGGTCTATTTTTTATCCGTTACAAGCCATTAATTTGCCTCCTTTCCAGTTCATCCTTTTTTTAGCACTCAGTTAAGATTTTTCTTATGCATTTTTTTGGTTTGATTTGCCATCTTGATATTAACTTTCTTTTCTCTCCCATCAAGTTGGTACAGTAACTTGTGCTTTGCTTCCTCCTTATATTTGTGCAGGGTTCGGTTTCACTATGGCCATCCAGATGTTTTCGATAGACTATTTCACCTTACTAGAGGTGGGGTGAGCAAAGCCTCCAAGGTTATCAACCTGAGTGAGGACATATTTGCTGGTATGGTCTAGGGTAGTGTTTATACTCTTGAACTTTCTTTATATAGGTGGTGATATCTTGACTTTTTGTCTCTAATTTTACCTTTTAAGTGCAGGCTTTAATTCAACACTTCGTGAAGGTAATGTAACCCATCATGAATACATACAAGTTGGTAAAGGGAGGGACGTAGGTCTTAACCAGATTTCTCTGTTTGAGGCAAAAATTGCCAATGGCAATGGAGAACAAACGTTGAGTCGTGATTTGTATAGGCTGGGGCATCGTTTTGACTTTTTCCGAATGTTATCATGCTATTTCACCACTATTGGTTTCTACTTCAGTACCCTGGTATGTTACACGGATGCACTCTCTACCTAACTGACTTTTAGTTGTCATGTACTTGCTGAACTCTTCATCTCATCTGGCAGATTACGGTGCTCACCGTGTATGTATTCCTTTATGGCCGCCTTTATCTTGTTCTTAGTGGCCTTGAAAAAGGACTAAGTACCCAACCAGGAATTCGACAAAATAAGCCTCTTGAAGTTGCTCTTGCCTCTCAGTCTTTTGTCCAAATTGGATTTCTCATGGCTCTCCCTATGATGATGGAAATTGGATTGGAAAAGGGTTTTCGAACTGCATTAAGTGAATTTATACTGATGCAATTACAACTTGCACCAGTGTTTTTCACCTTTTCACTTGGAACAAAGACACATTATTATGGAAGGACACTGCTTCACGGAGGTGCAAAGTATAGGCCCACAGGTCGTGGATTTGTGGTGTTCCATGCCAAATTCGCCGACAACTATCGGCTATACTCTCGTAGTCACTTTGTTAAGGGGCTTGAGCTAATGATATTACTTCTTGTTTATCAAATATTTGGTCAGTCCTACAGAGGTGCTGTAGCATATATCTTAATTACTGTATCAATGTGGTTTATGGTGGGCACCTGGCTTTTTGCTCCCTTCCTCTTCAACCCTTCTGGTTTTGAGTGGCAAAAGATAGTCGATGACTGGACTGACTGGAACAAGTGGATTAGTAACCGAGGAGGTATTGGTGTACCTCCAGAGAAAAGCTGGGAATCATGGTGGGAGGAGGAGCAAGATCATCTTCGTCATTCCGGGAAACGTGGTATTATTGCTGAGATTATATTGGCCCTACGGTTTTTCATTTATCAGTACGGGCTTGTCTATCACTTGCACATCACAAGGCATACCAAAAGTGTTTTGGTAAGTTTTGGCTTGAAACTCTCTTTGCTCTCAAATATTTTCTTTTTCAAGTTGACAAATGTGTATCCTTTCTAGGTCTGTAATAATACTTGAATTGTTACAGGTATATGGCATGTCATGGCTGGTGATCTTTCTGATACTTTTTGTCATGAAGGTGAGGATAATTCTTTCCAATCTGCAAACTTTTCCTGAGAATCACTGCTATGAATTTTTTTGATTGAACAATAGAAATTTCATTTCTACTTTTTCCTTATTTAAGATCTTAACAATATGATGACGGTGTAGTAAAATTTCGTAAGTTGCAGTTCAGCTTTTGAAAAACATTGAACCTTTTTTCTAAATACTATATGAACAACTTTTAATTCTATCAGCAAACCATCCCCAGTTCATACAATTTACAAAGTTTATGCGGCTTTAGTGTAGAATTAAACAAAACTATATTCATCCAGAGCTAACCAAGAGCATTACTTGGCACAGATATATATTTCTCAAGCAAACTAGTGATACTATGGAATGCATATCTTTCTTATTTATGTAGTTTCTGTTAATCTGAACTTAATTACAGAGTTATAATTTTAGTTTCAGTGTATTAAATGAATAAATGGCCCCATCAACTGCAAAAAGCAAAAAGAGAATTAGAAAAAAAGAAAAGAAAAATGAAAAATTTGCTCTTAGATTGGAATCTTGATTATTTCTCCTGTTTTTGTTCTCCAGACAATTTCTGTTGGACGGAGGAAATTCAGTGCAAATTTCCAGCTTGTTTTTCGGCTCATCAAGGGTTTAATCTTTGTGACATTCATCTCTATCCTTGCTATTCTGATTGCGCTTCCCCACATGACACCACGTGATATTGTGGTTTGCATTCTCGCCTTCATGCCTACTGGTTGGGGTTTGCTTCTGGTTAGTGATATTTCTCCTACTGTTTTCCTTCTTGTTTGAAAGCATTTGATCAAAATGTTTGTACAGTTCTTTGTTGCAAACCACCTCAACTATCAAACGATCTTTTACTTTCAGATTGCACAAGCATGTAAGCCGGTTGTTCAAAAGGCTGGATTCTGGGGTTCTGTTCGAACTCTAGCACGTGGGTACGAAATCGTGATGGGGTTGCTTCTGTTTACGCCTGTGGCTTTTCTTGCATGGTTCCCGTTTGTGTCTGAATTCCAGACTCGAATGTTGTTCAACCAAGCATTCAGTAGAGGTCTTCAGATTTCTCGTATTCTTGGTGGACATCGGAAGGACAGATCCTCCAGGAACAAGGAGTAGGTTGATGGAGGCAGGAATGGCTAGTAGTCCATTTCTAATTTTGTAATTCCTACATGCAATTACTATTGCTATTATCAGTTTCGTACTTATTAACCTTGTTGTATCTTGTAATTATGTTTGCAAGGGGCAGCATTTTTGGCTGCGAGTTGTCATTAAATTATCTCCTCTCCCGACATGATCAGTGGAACACTTTGCTTTTATATATTTCATTTTCTAAGTTTGGAGCGTACCAGGTTGGCTGCCAATGTTGCTAATTTAACTCAGGTTATGTGGATTTGGAAGCTAAACTCCTCATTTAAGCCAGATTTACAGTGCTACTATTTTAAAGTAGTTGGATCCTTGACATGTAATTTAAATTTCTCTGGTTTCCTTCTTAACTTTGTTAAAGTCGTCTTGCTATAGTTGTTTTTTAAATTCAGACGCAAGACTGTGAAATCTCCTTTATTTCTTTTGTCTTTTGAATTTTATAGATTCTATTTCTTGACTTTTGTTTGTTTTCGTATTACTAAGTCAATTATAGAAAAATATAGTTCAAAATTTGATTTTTCTATAAAGAAATTTATGAAAAGTAGATGTTTTTATTGCGTGGGTTTAAGTAAATTATATGCATTTTGTTACCATATTTATTTTCTTTTCTTTGGATCACATGGTTGTGTTTGGTTTTGTTTTCATTTTCAATTTTTGCTGGGAAATATATATTTTTGATTTTGTATAGCTTTTCGTACGATAATTATAATAAATTGGATATGAAATTATGTTTTATGTTGATTAAATTAAATATATTTTTTATTTAAATAAATTTTTATTAATTTATAATTTTCAGTAGTGTTGTATCAAACCATTATGAAAAAAATATATATTATTAAGTTATACAATTATGATTGAAATTTTTATGTAATAGTAGTACGCACACATCAATGCGTGAACAAATAAAAAGTGTTACGATAAAATATTAATATACATTAATCAATGTGTTTAAATTATGTGCTATGGTCAAGTTTAATACATAGCATCAACTAAAATAAAATAAAATATAAAAAATGGATTAAATATATGTACATATATAATTTAAATAAAAATGTAATTCAAGACTCATAAATCTAAATATTAGCAAAAACACAAATACAAAAATTATTAATAAAATTATACACATTTTTTCGTTTATTTGTGTTGCAATAAAAATTTATATTAAATATTATAATAACTTGGTAGAACGTTTGTATTTAAGGACATTTGCAGAATCATCGTATCTTCTCATGGGGTTCATAATAATAAGTTCAAACATATTTATCTGAGAAAATAGTTTAATTGTAAAGATGTGTAACAAAAATTGATAAAGATTATACAGAAATAAGTTACTTTAGTCAAATATGCTATTAAGAAAAGATATAAGTAATCATCCTTTAAATCCTCAGGTAATAACACTCTTACTTACTTAGTTGAAATTATAATTATTTTATTCTTTTATTTTTAACAATTCTTAATGAAGTGCGTCAGAATTTTACTTATCAAAAACTTGCTCTTTACCGATAACGTTTCAAATGGTTGATTTATTTTGTCTTAAACACAATTTTAGTTTACAATAATATACATATTTATATATAAATATATTTGTTTTTTTTTTCATATTATAGTTCTTTCTATGAGTTTTGTTATAACATCTTAGTTAAGTTCAAATTTTTTTTTTTGGATTTTTTATTATAGATTTAATTGAGCTCGTAAGAGTCAAATTTTAGTTGAATTTGAATAATTCGATATTTTTAAGTATATATGACTACTTTTAAATTAATTGATATGAGTTTGAGTCGATATTAAAAGTTTTTTCGCACAAAAAGATTTGTTTGTTAGGTTTGATAAATCAAGTCCGAATGAGGCTTTTTTGAGTCGATTTCAAGAGTATCAAAGTGCATACTTGTGTGATGTGTAATAATTTTGAACTCCAAAGTTTGAGGACCAAATTGAATACAAATAAAAGTTAAAGGGGTTAAAGTGAGAATTTGAGTTTTGTCCAAACCCAACCCCGTAAGCAACTCAACGGGGACGGACAAACTTTTCCACAAACCCATCTCCCACTTGAAAATTTCAAACGGCCCAACCGCGTGCACATGACCTTCGCCCCTCCAATTCTTTCCGTTTCCAGTCAAAATCGTGAGCACTTCACTTGACAAAAAGGCGAGGAGAACGCGTTGCTTCTGTTCGCCCAATGTTGGCACCTTTAACGTTTTCAGTTGAAATAGTCATTACTGCACAATGGAGAACTGAAGCGAGTTTGTCTTTGTGAAATCGGTCCCCCATCATCCTAGATCCGTGCCCCCACTCCCCTGCATACACCGCTCCGAGCTCCCTTCGTTTGATTCCTACCTTTATTACAAACTTTTCATTGTTATCTTTACTATTTTTGAAAAAGAAACCATCTATTTCCCCTTCTTGACTTCAAATTTCTAGGGTTTTTCCAATTGTCGCAAAGTTTACACATTCTCCTGTCGTGAGCATATATATAGAGACGGAGTTTTCCTGCGGGTCTCCGGCGAATCTTTAGTCCGGTGAGACAGATTTCATTTTTTCTTATGTTTTTGGCTAGGAAATTAAGTGTACATTCGGCTTTATTGACTGTTCTTTTTTTAACATATGATTACATTCACTGTCTTTGCGGTGAATTGTTCCTGTTTTCTTGATTATTTGGTTTACAGTGTGAGCTAATCTTTGTTTGGTTGATTGGATGAGTCAATGAGGAAATCAATTCACCAGTGGAAGTGGATATATCTCTTCGGTTCCAAAATGGCAATGATGGTTTTCTCATTGTATGTCATAGTGTGCAGAATAAAATATTTTCTTGTGCATGCTTGGTAGTGACTGGTCCCGTTTAAGTTTTTTACTTTCTAGGGTGTAAGTTGCTTAACCCATTTTTCATTTGTATCTCTGAATATTGAAATCTATTCAGGAAATTTGACAATACACACTCACACAAATTTTATAAAGTATCTCGTTTTACATACAGGAAAATTGTACAATTAGTTTGTGATTCCTATTATACCTGGTATCATTCTAAGTATGGTGCCTTACTTTGAGTGCTCCATCCAGCATCAAAGATGCTTTAGGATAACTCTCCTTATCAAGTCAACTCTTCAAAGGACAGTTGACTGTTGGTAACAGTGATTTTTATGAAAGTTTATATGCATTTGTAAATGAGATTAACTTTCAAATGGTTTCTGTTTAATATGTTACCGTTTAGAGATGTCTCGTGTGGAGGACTTGTGGGAGAGGTTGGTGCGAGCGGCACTGCGCGGCCGAAGAGCAGGTGTAGATTTGTATGGACGGCCCGATGCTGGCCTTGCCGCAATTGTTCCTTCCTCACTTGGGAACAGGGACATAGATGACATTCTGAGGGCTGCAGATGAAATTCAAGACGATGATCCTAATGTTTCCAGAATCTGTATGTGCTCTTCTTTGTTTTCCTATACTCTTTCGTTTTAGTAAGTTTATTTTATGATATTTGATGATTTTAGTAAAAAGATGTGGAACCATTGTGGCTCAGGACTCAGGAGCTCTTTTTCCTATTTAGGAGTGAATTTTATAATCTTTCTTCAGTAAATAAATGTAATTAATGCAGAGGTTTGCTCGCAACCAGTGTGGGGTGGAGTATTTCCCTACTCAAAGATGTGATTTTAACTTCTCAGTTTAAGTCCATACCTCAATTCACAAATCTAAGCTCACTTTTTAGTATCACTCTTTGGACTTAACTATTAATCTGGTTAATATAATCCCTGATGTAGTTAACTCACTTGATGCTAAGCTTATTAAACTTAGCTGTCAAAGTCCTTTGAATCTGGTAACGAATTCAATAGATTGATGTGAAATGGGATGTCATCATCCTATAAGACAACTGCTTGTACTTTTGTTTTCTCAAATAAGATATAGTAATTAGCACACAAAGAACATCAAGCTGAACCTGTGCAGAAATTATAATACTACTAGAGTTTGGAAGTTTTTTAGACCCTTTCCAGATATTCAGCTTATGAATTCCTTGTCCAACTAAAATTGGAAATTGCAGTATGATATGAATATTTGCGAGCTCATGCATGAGAGCAGTCAAACATAGACTAAGGTTAGATTGTGTAAAGCCAAGATTTCTGGAAAAAAAATGAGAAGTAGATCATTCATATGGAGCACTGCATTTGGTTTTGGGAGCTCAGTACATGTAATTAAGATTGTCCGGAGGTGTCTTGGATTTTTGGCGACTAACTTCTAACTTGGATTTGCTCAAATGGTACAAGATTGAGTTTTGGTTTCGTCTTCCTTTTTTTTTTTGGGTTAATTTTTTAAAGTAGAAGATGATTGTAATTAAAGGAAGAGCTGGAGAGGATCTTCTTGTTACAAAAGGAGATAGGTTGTAAATGGCTGGCTTTCTGCCCCCTTTAACTCTAATGACTTTAATTCTAATGACTGTAATGAGAAACTATACATGGAAGATGTTACTAAAACCCTAGATGT
>NC_026150.1:24318477-24359656 GCF_000512975.1 Sesamum indicum
GAACGCTTTGTTTCCGGCTGAATCATATTGATCTTGGAAAGTCATCCTGCCTCACCGTGCAAAACTATGCAAGAATCTTCGCTTATGAGGGTCCAATGCATCAAATGGCCTTATGAAAAGCAGAAAAAACGAGTATGTTCAAAAGAAGCTGTTTTAGTTCTTGAGGGATGGTTTTCAGTATAAGGGTGCCCACTTGTTGCTTTGTCTACTTCCTCAGCCTTTTGGTTGTCTTTCTTATTGCAGTATGTGAGCATGCTTATTCGTTGGCTCAAAATCTGGACCCAAACAGTGAAGGAAGGGGTGTATTGCAGTTCAAGACTGGTTTGATGTCTGTCATCAAGGTATCTGTAATCATGAAGGCCATTATTTGTGAACCATTCCTGAATTAATTTAATCTGTTTCCAAAAGCTGCCTAAACAATTTGTTCGTTCCTATTCATATATCCTTTCTTGTATTTCTTTTAAGAAGCTAATTTGGTCTGCAATGTCCCATATTCAGTTACAACTACTTTGATTTTTCTATTTTTAGGTCTACCCGTGCAATTCTTTAAAATATACTTATGTAATATATGCTTCTTTTGTGCTCATGATCAAATCTTTCAGCAAAAACTAGCAAAGAGGGAGGGTGGAAGCATTGACAGAAGTCAGGATATTGCTCGCTTAAGGGAGTTTTATAAACGATACAGAGAGAAGCATGATGTGGACAAGCTTCGAGAAGAGGAGTTGAAGTTGAGGGAGTCTGGTGTCTTTAGTGGTAACCTTGGAGAGTATGTCTTAAACATGGTCCTGAATTTTTCTAATAAAGTATTGCATATTCTGGAGGATTCAGTGGTCTGTCTCAAGTTTCATTGTTCTTGTTGACAGACTGTCCTTGGAATATCTTCTGTGTTACATTTCCATGTTTCAATTTTCAATCTTTTGCTCGAAAATGATCTTCTCCTATTCTTATCAGGCTGGAGCGTACAACAGTCAAAAGGAAAAGAGTCTTGGCAACTCTGAAGGTTCTTGGGAATGTTTTGGAACAACTAACCAAGGATGTTTCACCAGAAGAAGCTGATAGATTAATTCCTGATGAGGTTTGATGTCCTTACCTTATCATTCAAACTGCTTTATTCTTATCTAATTGACTGTTGGCTATGAGTGGAGGGTATCTGTCTAAGACGAGGATGTCACCTTTTTCTTGTTTACTCCTCACAACTTGCTTTTGTGTTTTATTTATCCCAAAAATGGTGCAAAATTGGAAATGATTTGAAATACTCCCATTGGGAGTTGTGATTTGCAAGACCTCAAATTATATTTAAACATTTCCTGGATGAGCTGTTATTAAGCATTTGTCAGCAATTCTAACTTCGCTGACAATTTCCATCTATTTGAGTCTTTGAGAGAGGTTATTGTCAGTGCTAGTCCCTTTTCTTTGGCTTCTTATTTGTGTGATTTGTCTTTCTTCTTTGTTGTCTTTTCTTTTTTACATGACCTGCAGGGCAGGACGATTGTTTCTAATGAAAGATTTTATCTACATTTAGTTTTACGAAGCTTGCTTGGCATCGTTGACCAAATTCAGAGTCCTTTCTCCAACTTCATTTTTCTTGCATTATTAAATTAGTGCTGATGAAGCACCAGAGTTTCTTATTCCCTTTTAACATGGTTGAATTTGTATATTTTGGGATTCGACTTGGTGAAGTTTGAATCTGTTACCATTTAATTTTTGTTGCCTTTCTACTTTTTTGTCCGTGCTATCTCACTCCCTGTATGTGTTTGTGTATCTGTCTGTCTATATTTGCGCATCTCTTTCCAAACGGCCTCTTGTTATTTGAGCAATTTGATTTAATATTCATTTTCTTTATGTTTCTTCAACTTCAGCTAAAGCGTGTGATGGAGTCAGATGCAGCAATGACGGAAGATTTGGTTCCCTATAACATTATTCCTCTGGATGCTCCTAGTCTGACCAATCCTATTGTGTCTTTTGCAGAGGTGATCTGGTGTTATGTGATGCATAATGTTTCCTTTCTTGGTAGTGCAAATTGTTTTGATTGGTTAATTTAACATCAGGTACAAGCTGCGGTTTCATCTTTGAAGTACTTCAGGGACCTTCCAAAATTACCTGGGAGCTTTCCTGCACCTGCTTCGAGGAGTTTGGATTTATTTGATTTTTTGCAATACACTTTTGGCTTCCAGGTTAGTTGGCATTGGTGTTAGTCAGAGAGAGGTTTATTTTTCTTCCTACCTACTGAATTGGAATTCCACCGCAAATATTTTCTTGCAAAATCTTCTGGTCTAGTTTTTTGTTTTCTGTACTTGATTTTGAGAATTCTATGAATGCTGAAATATTTCTTGTGCATGTTATGAGGAAAATAGATCAATAAATCTTGC
The DNA here is from genome assembly GCF_000512975.1 of Sesamum indicum. Lineage (NCBI taxonomy): Eukaryota > Viridiplantae > Streptophyta > Magnoliopsida > Lamiales > Pedaliaceae > Sesamum > Sesamum indicum. The sequence continues at coordinate 24,320,847 of NC_026150.1, forward strand.
TGGAATTTATTGAATTTGGTGCAGCAAACTATACTCATAATTTTTAGAAAGCAAAATTTCTAGGATTATTCTAGTTTGTAAGATGTTTTGCTTTTTGCATCTCAATTGCTCTTCCATAATATATTCCTACTTGTTTGTAGTATATTAGCTTATTTTTTCTTTGAATTTTTAATGTTATTTGCAATGATTAAACAATAAATTGCATGTTGCTTATATTCCCATTTGCCCAATGCCTTGGTCTTCTAAATTGCTGGAACCAAGTGATAACCTCTCATAATTCTCATTACTTCAGTTCTGATGAGTGTTACTGGTATAATGTGCAACCATGTATAGTTTATCTGATATTATCTAACTTTTTACTTCAGAGAAAACTTTTAATTTGTGTATATGAATACTCGGATGACCTTGCTGAGCATTCTTGTTCTTGAGGAGTTGTTAAATTTTGTGGTCTAGTCTGAACGAGTCTCTGCCTGTCCTTTTAATTTCCGATATGCCATCTTGGAGTTTGAGTAATGCTATAGTCGACTGCTATATAATGACCCAAAGTAGTTCTGGATCAGAGGGAAAATCCAAAGAACGACCTACTATATTATCAAAGTTTATAACTACTCCATGCATCTAAATCTTTTTCCATAATTTGTATAAAATATTCAAGTCATAAAACAGACAAAGAAAGATGTACATTGAAGACCTAGTCATACAACATCTGAGCAATCCAACCACTTAGGCATACATGCCATTTGAAGAGTAATGTTACTTTGCAGTTGCAGTTGGTGCAAGGAATCTTTTTTCCAGCAATGTGGTTTCAAATAATGCATCATGGTGCATGCAGAGTTATTAAGTACTGAAAGAATACTATGTGTGTGCTACGGTGCTTCTTACAATCTATTTTAGTGTTATTGGTTGTTCAACCTTGGATTTCAAGTTCGGCCTTTTCCCCCTTCCTATGGTTGTTTTGGCAGAAAGGTAATGTTTCAAATCAGCGAGAGCATGTCGTTCACCTCCTTGCAAATGAACAAAGTCGGCTTCGTATTCCTGAGGAGCCTGAGCCGGTAGGTCTCACCTCTTGAAATGATTGTTTTGGAACTTGTGTGTTCTTATGGTTGTATTATGAATTTGGTAGTACTGTTTGGCAACATTTCAGTTATAAAAAAGGTAATGGTGCATGGAAATCTTCTTATTGCTTGCCTCATGTTGCTAAAGCCTAAAGGGATATAACTATGATTTTTTATTGGTTTGTGATATTTTAGTTTCCCTCACATTGGGATCTTGTGTAAATAGGGTAATTGACTCTAATTAGGGTAACCAAGGTTCTATTCTTTGTGTACTGGGTAGAGATAACTAGAACATTGCAGAAATTGTGCCTTCGGCTCTATGGTATGTGTGTCTCTGCAGAGGCTATTTATTTATTTATTGTTCATTTAGGACATTGTATGATGGTTCTTGATCCACACACTCGGGGCTAGGATATTTGGTCGGAATGATCTTTCTGGTACTTTTTCCTTCTTTTGAGGTGGTGGGAGGGGCTTCCAGACATGTATTGTTTGGCTGTGGATGGACACCACCATTTTCTAAATCCTTGTGAACTGTTGTGATTCCACATTTGTCAAGCAAGCTATTGGAAATTTTGAGATTAGCTGTGAGCTATCTGAGATATGAATCCTTTTATTTGACTTTCTTCAGCTTTCCTAGTTAAAAAATTTTCATCTGTAAACTAACCAAGAAAAGTAATTATGTTATGCTCGCAACCTTTATGCTTGATTAAAATGGCTCTACTCAGTTACATTTGCCTCCTTTTCTTCTTCTTTGCCTTCATGCAACATGAAAATAGTTAGTAAGTCTATCCATTATTTGTTTACTGCTGAGTGTGGTAACCTGATCTATATAACTTTAAGACCTCAAAGATCTTTTTAAATTTTATCTTTGAAGTGCTCATATTTTGCTCCAGATATTGGATGAGGCTGCTGTGCAGGGGGTATTTTTGAAGTCTCTTGACAACTATATCAAGTGGTGCAACTATTTGGGAATCTTACCTGTATGGAGCAAGTATGTTTACATCATCGAAATGTGTGATTTAGTTACACCAATAACTGGAACTGTGATATAAAATGACAGTTCTGATCAAATTGGTATTTCTCAGTTCTTTCTAATAGTCCCTTAATTTTGCAGTTTGGAGGCTGTAAGTAAAGAGAAGAAGTTGTTATTCATTTCGTTGTACTTCTTAATCTGGGGTGAAGCAGCAAATGTTCGATTTCTTCCGGAATGCTTATGCTACATATTTCATCATGTAGGTCTACTTGGCTATTTGTTACTGATGTAATTTCTGGTTGCTATGAGGTTCAGCCATGGTTTCAATAACTTGTTTTCGTTCAACATTATTCTGTTTTTTGCTTTGTACAAATTTGAAGCTGGACTGTTTCCAAGTTTTTCTTGCTTCTTCCTTTTCTTTTTGTATGTGGAGATAGAGGTCTAAGACTTGGGACAGAGAGATTTCTATGGTGTGAGGGTTAATGTGATATTATTTGTTGGTAGGCAAGAAATAACATTGTTGCTTCAATTTTCTGAACGTGGGAAATATGAGCTTAGTTTTATTATTATTCAACTTGTGGAGAAATAAATTTCTTGTGTTTTTTTTCCCTGTACTTAGCTTGTATTTGCTCCTATTGACCATGTTTTGGCAAAAGCTTGTAAGACCCCGACTTCCTGCTCTAAAACTATAAATGTAATTCAACAGATGGGAAGGGAATTGGAAGAAATACTGAGACAGCAGGTGGCACAGCCAGCTAGCAGTTGTGTTTCTGAGTCTGGTGTATCATTTATTGACCAAGTTATATGTCCTCTATACGATGTTATTGCCGCGGTATGTCAATATATTGAATTCCAATCCTCTTTCTTGATCTGGACATAAAGGCTTTCGTGAAAAAAAGAGCTGCTTAAAATTTGGGGCTTCGTAGTAAATAAATTGTGGAATTCATATTCTGGTATGATTTTCATCCTTTTGCAAAGAAAAAATCAACATACCTTACAGATAGACCTCTAATTTTTTATCTTAAGGAAGCTGGAAACAATAATAATGGGCGAGCACCTCATTCTGCCTGGAGAAATTATGATGATTTTAATGAATATTTTTGGTAAGCTTTTCTATTGGCAATTCTTAGATTAATTCTTTGTATTTTTTTTTTTTTTTTGTGTTATCTTCACTTTTGCAGTTCCATGGTTCATAAATTCTTATATTTGATTCAATAATCTTGTTTCATTTTTGAGGTCACTACATTGCTTTGAACTTAGTTGGCCTTGGCGTAAGAGTTCAAATTTTTTCCTAAAGCCAACACCGAGGTCAAAGGTACCTAATGTTCTTCTCCCATGTTTTTTCTGGATCTAGTGATATAGACTTGTTTGACAATAACTTCTCATTTAATAGGTACTTTCTTCTTATTGCATGTTGATTAGACTATCTTGTAGTTGTAGCCAAAGTTAAGGCTATGTTCGTGTAAAAATTTTCTGCATTTCAGATGAAACCTGAAGATACATATATAAATTATAATTGATACAAAAAATCACGCTTTTTCAATGTTCTTTCTTTTCTAATCTCTTTATCGAATATTAGACAATTCCTTATCATTCTATTCATACTACATAGATATATAACTCTCAATTATTATATGTATTATTATAGATACTAATGATCAGATTGTGTATTCCTGACCTCATGAATGGCTGTCCAGTTATTTATGGCACTGGTTTTCTCAATGACATGCTAATTCAATAAATAGACTTGCTTCAGAGAAGATTTCCGCTTGCAGGCTTACAGAATTAGTGTATTATTTCTTGCATTTCCAAGAGAGTCAATCTTAGTTATGTTTCTTTTATATTTGTCAATGCTACAGAATGTTGTACACAGTTCCGGCTCGAATGTCATAATCACTGTCCATGTTAATTATTTTATGGTTTTGAAGTCCTTCCAAGGAAGATTCAGTCTTCCTCTTGTTCCAGTCGGTTGTTGATAAGCTTTACCCATATAAAAGGGGAAAAAAAAAATAAAATAAAAGACGATGTGTTCAGTTTACAAGGTGCCTGTTCAATTCTGTATCTTCGATCTTGTTTGCAAACAAAACATTCACTTTTCTTTTTAATAATTAGTTTATGGATGTTATAGTCTAGTTAATCAGATGCTCCGTTTCTCAGATCACTCTTACTTTCTGTAATGATTCATTAGATGCACTTAGTTGCTTGTTATTGTTTGTAATCTCAATTGAAAGTGGTAGACAAGAAGTGCAAAAAAACTTGTTGGGCGTTAACAGCTATGATATCTAAACGACTAGTTCTGTATTTTCTTGTAATCAAATTGTTGTCACGAATTGATGGTCTAGCAACTTGAGTTGCTTGTTAATGAAAATTTTCTATTTCTTGTTCTCCAGAATGTTCTGAAGTCTACTGCAAGTAAACGTTGTGGGAAAACATCTTTTGTTGAACACCGGACGTTTCTTCATCTATATCACAGTTTTCATCGTCTGTGGATATTCCTCCTGTTGATATTTCAGGTTTGCATCTTATATCAAAGGCATATTTTGATGTATTCTACATGTCCTAAATTTGCACAGAATGCTTAATTATGTACGCTTTCAGAAAAAGTGAACCTAAATTATATGTTATGAGCTAAGGGACAATGTCAAGTTGTTCTCCACATGGACAATAAAAAAGCATGTAATAAGTTACCAGTTAAAAAAATATTCTGCGAATGTATTGGAAGGTCATGGGATACCGAAAAACTGGGATAGGACTAAGGCTTGTCTGGAGAAAGACGAACCTCACAGTGCACGTAACATGCACATACAGAAATTGGTTAATGAGGTTCTGGCTCTGCATCCATGTAACATGTAACATGCATTCATAGCACCATAATTCTTCATACCAAACCTAAAAGTTTTTGTAGAAATGCCTTTGAGAGTAGAAGGTGCTGTAAAGATCCTGAGTGTGAAATGACCTATTGATGATTCATCCCATGATTAAGGGGGAAAAAGAAAATGTTATTTCTTATTTAACTGGGTAAATGAAAAATATTTCATTTTTGTATATTTTCTATAAATTGTTTGTTCTTTTCCTATTTGTTCATATGTTCTATATCTTTCTCACGATTATGAGATTCAGTGATCCTCAGCTTGTTGCTTAACATAACATTTCTGTCGTTTAACATGACCTGTGAAGTCTCTTGTGGACACTATTAACGAGTGCAATCTAAGATTTTGATGAACCATACTATCATTGGAGAACGAGTTTCTGCATCCTCTCTTTTGGAGTAAGGAATATTTTCCATAGAATCGTTGTTCTTTGGCTAATTCTTAGATGATGTACACACATGTAGATAGCATTTTGTTATATCTAAAAAGCACTCGGTCAACGCGCGACAAACATTACCTTTTTGAGGAAGGGGACTCATTTTATCAGAATTAAGACAAGGGGCATATACCTATGTAGACCACTTTCCATTATGTACTGAAAGTAATAGTGTTCATGGTCTACTCTTTTTATTTTCAGTATGTGTTTGAAATGGAACTAATTTAATGGCAAAACCTTGAGAACATGTTTCATTATTTAATCTGTGCCATTGCTATGCGTGATTTATGTGACTTGATCTAAAATAAAGAATGCGAAAGGTGAATTATTTTCTTCTTTATCGATGTTGGAATGAATAAGGTTAATTTGAAATAACACAAAATTCAGTTGAAATTGCTGGCTTCTTGAGCAATACTCAGACTGTCACATGTTCTAGGATGTTAAATCCTGTTTCTTTGCTTGTGCTTCTGTGTACAACTTTCCAGTGGGAATCCCATTATTAAATTAAGACAGACGTTTTACCATTTTTAGTTTGTATTCTTCAAAATCACAAGTTTTGAGTCCTTTATATTTACTCTGTGTATTTAATTTCATATCCGGAATCACTTTATGATTGCATGTAGCTGATGCTTGAACTTGGTCCAACATCCTTTATGTTTGCAGTCCTTCAGTAGTTTCTTCTGCTGGGTTTTTTTGCCAGAAGTTCCAAGGTGGTTTATTCACCTCTGCATGTGTTTGGTGCAGAATCTGATTCTTTGTATGATTTGCGAGTTCAGTTCTTTATATTTTGATTTCCTAGGTGTGCAATTTGGAAACTTGTTATATCTTTTGCTTGTCACAATTCAAATTGCATATCCGTCGAAATTGCATATCTTCTACCCCTTCATGGAACTCACTTTTCACTCCCAAAGGAAAAAATATGCCCATAGTGTTTTCTCATTCTGTTGGGACAAGTCGGCTCGTCAATGCTTTAACGTTGTTTCTCTTCTTCAGGGACTTACTGTATTTGCCTTCAATAATGGCAATTTCAACTCCAAGACCATCAGAGAAGTTCTTAGTATCGGGCCAACATACTTTGTCATGAAATTCTTTCAGAGTAATATATTCTTGTGTTTTTGAGTTTTGTGGTTGTTCAATGTCTGTTAAACTAAATGCCAGTTTATTTGTTATGAATCCAATCTGAAAAAAATTTCTGGTTTTCAGGTGTGCTGGACATCATAATGATGTACGGGGCATACACTACCTCAAGGCGCCTAGCTGTCAGCAGAATTTTTCTCCGCTTCCTTACCTATAGTTTGTCTTCAGCTTTCATATGTTTCCTTTACGTGTATGTACATGCTAGTCTTTGCAATTCTTTCTTTTTTCCATTTTTTTTTCTTGGTCATGCTTCTGCTCCATGCTATAACGGAACTTTTGATTCTAGCTTTACTTTTTGTAATGTCAGGAAAGCTCTTCAAGACAACAGTAACCCTTCCGTTATCTATAAAATCTACGTCATAATTCTTTCCATCTATGCGGGTGCGAAGTTTTGCTTGGGTTTCTTATTGCGCATACCTGCCTTTCACCGTCTTTCAAATCGGTGTGATAGTTGGCCTCTGATTCGTTTTATGAAGTGGATGCACCAGGTTTCTATATTGCTATGTATTTGCATTGATTGAAGAATTTTACTTGCTTTTATTAAAATAATGTTTGTTGTTTATTAACTTGTAATTCATGTGCTTTAGGAACATTACTATGTTGGGCGGGGCATGTATGAAAGAGCTTCAGATTTCATGAAGTAATCAGCAGATCTCATTTCACATTTTGAGAATTTCGCCCCTCTCCTTTTCTTTTGCTTATTTTATATCTGTGATCTTGTGGCTGTCCTTTTCCTCCATCTTCTTTTCTCTAATAGGGATAATCCATTCATGGAGAAAAAGCACCCTTTTCATTTTTATTTTTGCAAGGCAGAACATAGCCTGTATAAGTTTGCAGTTGGCTAAATGCTAGTTTGGATACCTAGAAAGTTAATTTTACTTTTCTTCCATTTCATTCCAATTGCAGGGAAGTTTTATATATATATATTGTCTCCACAAGTTTTCTCATAGGGATTGACTTTCCCACAGAAGTCATTCTGTGCAGTCATACAGGTTATATGCAGGAGGCACAGAAATGTTAAATTTTGCTTGGCACTGTATTTCTTTTAAAGAAAGTCCAGGTTTTCTTAAATAAAATTACCTGTTATTTATTTTCCAATAAATAGTGAATGTGTCGTATTTTATCATACTAGTATTTTTTTATTGAAATAGTGAAACTGGATAACTTCCATTATGAGAACAAGAATTCTTCTACCACCACTTTTCTCCAATGAATCGAGGTACCAGTAATACAACGTAGTACAACTTAAACATCAGAAGAAATTCTTAAGAAACTAGTATCTAGCAAAATGGTATCTGTAATACTTAGTTGTGTAAAGTGAAAGTTTCAACTTGTCACTGTAAGAGTTACTAGTATAGAGGTTAAATTCACTGATGAGAAGGTTGAATACTCTCTGATTCTGATGGAAATTGTAACTTCCTTGTTTTTGTCATGTGCCACAGATATATGGTCTTTTGGCTTGTTGTGCTCGGAGCGAAATTTTCTTTCGCTTATTTCCTACTGGTAAGTTTTGACTTTTCTCTATCAATTATATTTGCACACTGCTTACTACTGCCTTGTGTGAGATGAGCTGATTAGGTATTTATTTCCATATGCTTTTGTGTTGGATGTTGCAGATTAGGCCCTTGGTGTCACCGACAACGCTAATAGTTGACATGGATATCCGGCAATACTCTTGGCATGACCTTGTGTCAAAAAGTAAGCTTCAGTTGTATTAGCACCACTGCATTGGGCATTGGCCTTCATTGGGTTATATTTTCACACTTATTAATGTTGAATGATTTTCTGTGTTTTAGTGGGGTAGGACCTTGAACTTGATGCTACTTAGGTATATCACCTTTAGTTAAGGTGGAACAAACTTAATTTTGTGACTTAAAAATGTTTTGGTCATCCTATCTTCTATGTGACATTTTGTTTAGAAAGAAATGTGTTTGGTTTTGCTGGTTATGTTCACTGTTAATGTTTCTTGGACAGAAGATCTCATCTTTTCTTGTGTTTTTGAGTTATTGAGTGTTCACCTTCTCCGATTACGGTGTTCAGTGGCATCTATATGTAACTGATCTTAATTTAATATGGTAAAATAATTTTTTTCCATCCTTGTGCTTTGCATTTTCATTGATAAATTGCTATTTCTCACCTGTAGATAACTATAATGCTTTGACGGTAGTAAGCTTGTGGGCGCCTGTTCTGGCTGTAAGCATGCTTCCTTTTCTCTTTTGATTGTTGACTCTTCCATTTATACACACATACACACACAGAGAGATCCAATTAATAGTTTTTCTTGTTCTCCCGTCACCGTGCTGCAGATTTATCTCTTGGATATCCATCTGTTCTACACTGTTATATCTGCTATATGGGGTTTCCTGCTGGGTGCCAGAGATCGTCTTGGAGAGGTAACGTATCTTATTGTGCGCTACAATTGTTTGACTTTCCCTGAAAATTTTCTAAGCATTTTCCATCAGGACTGTATGCTTGCATATTTACATTGTTCTATGCATGGAATGCTTATGCACATTTCTTGATGTATTTACTTTTTTCAACTATTTTAATGGATGAGTTCCTTTTTGTACACCACATTTGAACTCCTCAATGATCAAACTTTTTCCTTGATTTCAGATTAGGTCTCTGGATGCTGTTCATCAACTTTTTGAGAAGTTTCCCACGGCTTTCATGAATACCCTGCATGTACCACTTCCTAACAGGTTCTCTCGTTCAGCTTGAATTTTCTCATCTGAGTAACAGAACAGTAAAAATAATCCAATTGAAGGACTTCAAGTACTACTTGTAAGTTGCTTTATTAGTGGAATTAAATAAAAGCTTTCTTTTGCAGGGATTCTATGCAGTCATCTGGTCAGGTTAGTTTGATGCTCTTCATGAAAAGCTAGTGTCCTGTTTCATATTACTCTCTAGATGGATGTAAGGAAAACCAAAAAATAGACCAAAATGAACATCACAGATGACTGTCTCCACCATCGTAGACTAATCTGTTGTGTTTTGGATTGACGAATGTGGACATGGGGAAGGAATTTTGCTTGAATAATTTCAAATCCCTGGATATCACATTCAGTAGGATTAAATTCTTAGATGGAAAACAGAAATATTTTGCTAATGATTCAGAAATCTTTGATTGTTACTTGTAGAGAAACTTTATAGTATATCTTGGGATTCTTGACCATGTATAGCAATCATCTGTTCTCGCCTCATTAGGTTCTAAGGTGGAGTATCATGAGCAAAATTTCTTATTTTATCAGTGGCTGTCTATGGCCACCATGGAGCTGCACACTTGCCAATAATAATTGTCTTTTGTATCATGGGTATGCATTTTAAATATTTATGAGGCTACTACATAAATCCATTGCTGCTGTGGAATCCAAATCCGTAACAAAATACATCCTTGCTGCCAATATTAATTAACAAAAGGCCAAGTCTGTTTCAGTGTGCATAGAGTACATGGTCTATTGTTTTCTCTGTGTTCTTTCTGTAGCTTGATTTGGATTTATGTCTCATTCATGCTTGCTGTGTGTAGATAACAGATCCGTTTAACCTTCTACTGATGAGGAAAAGCTTCTCAAAAGTAGACCAATCTCAACTTCCTTGGTATATAAAGACTAGAAAGCACTGAATCAAGGATCCTCCATTTAGTTTCTGGAAGTTGAACATAAGCTGATCTAAAATCAACTTTAGAACATAAAGACAACAATGTTAAAGACGAATAGGATCTGGTTTGCTTACATATTATCCGGTGGTGAAAGCAAATGAAGTGTTTATTCACAGCTCAAATGAATTATAAGATTGTCCAAAAATGGTTGACTTTTAGAATTCTGTGTATGTTGAATTAGAAGTGCATGTTCTAGGAATGTGATTTTTGTCTGATTTCATTTTTTCCTATTGTCGATCATCTTAGGTTATACAATTAAGTTATATTCTATGAAATTATTATTTTTGTCTTAATGAAGGCCGTGGAAAAGAAAAAGATTGATGCTGCTCGCTTTGCTCCATTTTGGAATGAGATCATAAAGAATCTGAGGGAGGAAGATTATGTTAACGATTTGTGAGTTAGTTATTGCTGTTGTGTCATTTGTTACTGGACAATTATTTTATGCTGCTTATTTTAAATGTTGCACTGATTGTGTCTGATGCCTAGGGAAATGGAGTTGCTTCAAATGCCTAAAAATACCGGGAGTCTTCCCCTTGTACAGTGGCCACTTTTTCTTCTAGCTAGCAAGGTTTGTCAGTGTCTTTGATCTTCTTCATCTATATGCCTTTTGGGTTTATCTGATGTATCTGTTGCTGTGTACTTCCTTCCAAATGGTGTAGATATTCCTTGCAAAAGATATTGCTGCAGAGAGTAGAGACTCGCAAGAAGAGCTCTGGGACAGAATTTCAAGGGATGACTACATGAGATATGCTGTTGAGGAGTGCTTTTATAGTGTCAGATTTATCCTTACAGAAATATTGGATGATGAAGGAAATAATGAAGGAAAAAAATGGTGAGTTCATCTACTATTTAGATTTCTTTGCAGCTGCTCCTCTCAGATGTCATCATGTAATCATTGTAATGCGTCTTGCAAACATGTCAGGGTCGAAAGAATATATGAAGACATCCAAGGGAGCATAGCGAAGAGGAGTATTCATGTGGACTTGCAGCTGAACAAACTTTCGCTTGTCATTCAGAAAGTTACTGCACTCCTGGGAATATTGGTTCGTTCTAAATTAATTTGACCTTGCTTCTGCATCTTGTGAATTTGCTGCTATTCAGATATGGCCATTGAGTGAGCTGGTTTTATTATCTTTCTAGTTTGACTTACCTGACATGTTCTGTATGCTTTTACTTAAGTTTAACTTTTGGTTTCTGAGTCAAAACATGCCTTCATTTTGTTTATGGTTGATTGGTTTCAATATCATTTTGATTTATGTTTTTTTTAGGACTAGAAAGGAAACTACAGTATGAGGTCAGTACTGTTCATAATTTGAAGCCAACTTAGAACCCATTCACTGTTCGCAATTTACTGGTTGGAGAACACTACCTAATGTTGCAGGGTGGAATGTTAATGACTGGAAGCATAAGAGGAAATTAAATATGTAGGAATTTCGTGGTGATTATTAGTGCTCACACATCATTGGTTTTGTGAGTCCTAAACATCCCTTTATCACTTATATCAGAATTTCCTGAACTTCTGTAATTGTTTTTGTATGCTATTCAATTGCTTACTGCTTATGCTTCCATATAATTACAACTGACTGGTGGTGTGAGGATGTTTATCATGGAGGAGTCTTACGTCCTGTGAACAATTCTCTATTTGTTGATGCATTGGTAGGAATCTAATTGCAAAAGATAGTTTTAGATTAGTTGACCTTATTACTGCAGAATAAGATATATAGTTAGTTGGAGGGTTAATGCTTTTACCTACAAACTGCCTTAAAAGCTCCGGAATCATTTAGCTGAAGATCTAATTTATTTTCTGACGTGGTACTAAGTTGGAAATTTAGGGCAAGTTTTGTTTGCAACCGTCTGGTATCTGCTTTCTTTGCTTTTGAGATGCATTGTTTTATGATTAAACGTGAAGTGTTATATACAATATATGCCCTTATTTCCGGCGACTGGAAAGAATTTTATTGGAGATTCCATCTTCAACTAGCTTGAATGGCTGTTATCTCTGTGCAGAAAAAGGATAAAACACCTGACCTTCAAACTGGTGCTGTGAAAGCTATTTTAGATCTTTATGATGTTATGCGAATGGATGTGCTATCTATCAACATGAGGTTTGTGTAAATGGTTACCATTTCCTTTGCCTTGCCTCCTTGAAATTCTATCTCGAGCATATTCAATCATGTGTAGGGATAATTATGACACTTGGAATATGCTAGCAAAGGCAAGGACAGAAGGTCGTCTCTTTCAAAAGTTGAAGTGGCCTAATGATGCAGAGTTGGTATGCTTTTTACATCTATATATCTTTGCTTATTTGTCTGTCTACCAGATCATGTATTTGAGCAAGAGCTTAACTGCATTAAAATGGTCTAGAAAGCACAAGTCAGTAGATTGTATTCACTCCTTACGATCAAAGATTCTGCTGCAAATATTCCGAAGAATCTTGAGGCTAGAAGGCGGCTAGAGTTTTTCACTAATTCCCTTTTTATGGAGATGCCAGCAGCTAAGCCCATCAGGGAGATGCTGTCTTTTAGGTATTAAAGTATTTGTGTTGTCTGAATTTAACTGTACATTATATTAAAATTGAATATTATTTTATAGTCCTTGTCATTTGTGCAGCGTGTTCACTCCATATTACTCCGAGATTGTGCTTTATAGCATGTCTGAACTCCTTAAGAAAAATGAGGATGGCATTACAACTTTGTTTTACCTTCAAAAGATATATCCAGGTAGCCTGAGTTTTATTTTGAATGATGCCGCTGCTCAACTTTTCATCTTTAAGGTTTCCGAATGTATTTATGTTCTGATTGAACAAAATTTTCTTTTCTCAACTCTTGATTTTATTGTTTGCAAATAGTATTGTAGTTACAGAAATGTCACATGAATTTATATTTCTGGTATTTATGGCTGTCTATTACCAATGTGTATTTTAGCATGTTCGGATGATGTCCATTCAAAACTTCTATGTTTGTTATGTGTCCTAATGTGGAACTTTGCTTTTTCCTGGTTCTGGCTCTGGTTATGGTGGTGACAGCCTTGCCCTTTCTTTTTATGCTTGTTTCTCAACAGAAATTAGGTCTTTATGATATTACTTTGATTTTTCTTTACCTTATGGAACATGGATTAAGGTTGTATTTTCTATAATCTTATGTACTTGTCATATTTGCCTGCCTTTGCAACTTATGTCATGTCACTTCCTTTTATCAGTTCTTTTTTATCCCTAGAAGATATTGCAAAAACTTTGTTGGCATCTGTTGTTTGATCATGTACCCTCTGATTCTTCCCTACCAGCCTGACTTCGCAGTTGTGGTTTGCCCCCTAACCAGCTAAATATTTAATTGCCATTTTTTAATCCACTGACTACTCTTTCTTTTTAGATTTACTTTCTAACTTTTTTCTGTGGGCATGCTCACCTGTGCACGTATTCTATTGATGGGATACCTTGATTCGATTGAATAGGTAATGTCTGCTTGTAATTTTTAAGTGCAACTATAACAAAAATACAATTTGCGGTGTCTTGTTATGGGCTGGTGCTTCCATTTTCTCATTTATTCTTGTCCCAAATTGTTGGACTTTGTATAACTATATAGCCCAAGATCTTCATGCTTATGATTTGATATATTGAAGATATTTGTCCTTTGATTACAGATGAATGGAAAAATTTCCTTGCTAGGATTGGACGTGATGAGAACTCATCAGAGTTGGAACTTAGTGATAATCCTAATCACATCCTTGAACTACGGTTTTGGGCTTCTTATCGAGGACAAACGTTGGCTCGGACAGGTGAATCTTCTCCAAATTGTTCTGCATGCTTCTTTTTCATTTTTCTGGCTTAATATCACATGATGTTTTATCTGCTGGTAGTACTGATAATCGCAGCCCAGTTTCTTTTAGTTGGTTTTTTCAGTAAGATTTTATACGATTCTAGGTATGGAGTAAGGACTCTTTGGTCGAGTAAAGTTGTTTGTAACTTTTCCTCAGTTGCAAAGTTCTGACTTTGATGTACAAGAACTGTGCCTGTATGTGACCATATAATTTATTTCTAAGTCATAACATGCACTCTCATTCCTAAAAGATTCGTATTACAACATCTCTTGTTAATCCCATCATTTGATCCTGAGCTTGGGCATCTGTGGTACTGGTAGAAAGGATGATTTTGTTGTAGCATGTTCTTAACCTGTATACAAAAGAAACATCGAATGCTGCTGAAGTTGCCAAATTTTTGGTGGCGATATGAGTATTGATTTATACTTCTGTTTGGTGGCACGTGCATGCGTGCAGTGGGGCTGTGGAAGGTTTGCTGTGTATTGTATGTTGTTTCTCTGGCACGAACTGGAAGTCAGTCACAACAATCTCAGATGAACACTTAGTTTCTGTAACTTGGTCCTATATGGTTGTAATAAGGCCAGGAGTAATCATACTATGGTTCTACTGATGTTTTCTCAGCACCTAACTTTTCATGCTTGTAAAGTATATAGTTTATGCATCCATTTTTTTCCGTCTTCCGTTTCTGGTCCCTGTTTACCCATTACCTTACTTGGAAGCAGTTCGGGGAATGATGTACTACAGGAAAGCGCTAATGCTTCAAGCTTATCTGGAACGGATGTCAGCTGGAGGTTTGCATTTTCAAATTACTACAGCATCTTATCATATTTTCTTTTCTGTCTATTCTGACAAGTCATGGTTAATTTCAGATATGGAAGCTGGTATCGTTGGAAATGAATCAACTGATATTCAAAGTTTTGAGTTGTCTCCAGAAGCGAGAGCTCAAGCAGATTTAAAGTTTACATATGTTGTAACATGTCAGATATATGGAAAGCAGAAAGAAGAACATAAGCCTGAAGCTGCAGATATTGCTCTGTTAATGCAAAGGTTTCGAGTTTTCCATTTCAATTGTATCGATATTTAAACTCCTGTGTCTCAATGGTGTACATATCGTTTCTGTTTACCACAAAATTTTTGGGATAATTATAACTTTATCAGAATATTACCTTTTCAGAAAATTTTTGGACTATAGTAGATAAATTATCTATGTATTTAGCACTAAATCTGCCAGTTTGGTAGTGAAATGTGATCCAAGACATTCAGTTTGACATTGAAACTATTGTATGGATGTCAAATTCTGTAGTTCCTTCAACTGATAAGTTTTTTCATCATTCTTTAAATTCTTCAAATAGAAATGAGGCTCTCCGAGTTGCTTTCATCGACGTGGTTGAAACTCTAAAGGATGGGAAAGTGCACACAGAGTATTTCTCGAAACTTGTGAAGGCTGATATCAATGGAAAAGACAAGGTCTGTATTTTCCCTTCTGGTTTTGTCAAATTCCGTTAGAAATGCTTGGTTTACGTTTGGGGGTAAAATCATCACTACTTTTTCTTTTCCCTATTCTTAATCAAACTTATGACCAATATCTGTATTTTCAGAAAGAAGCATTAATCGGTAGCTTCAGTTTCTATTGTTGTAAGATATACAAAATCATAGAATGATGTCAACTAAACTGTCCAGCGCCCACACACAACCACCAAACAGAGAAAAAAAGGGGAAAAAAAGAAGCACCTTGGACTTGCTTCTAGAAACTTGGATTCTTATGTGCGCCTGGTCTTTCGTCTGGAAGGAGTTAATTATCTAATTTTATTTCATGTGCTTTCAACTCACTCTATCAAGATGAGGCTTGCTGTCCTTTTGAATTTTGTGGTGTTCATTCTCTGCATAAGTCAGCTTTTCTCTTTCTTATCTGTTTGAACTAAGTAATCTCAACAGAAAATGCATGTGTTTGCACGTTGTCTGGGTTGCCTATCTTTGTGCTCTTTACTTTTTAGCTTCCATTTTCACCGAATATGATGGGATGAAATAAAGAGGTTCTTTGTGTTCCTTTCAATATTGAGAGGACTGGTTCATGTATGCTTTGTGTTATCATCAAACGTTGCAACTGTATCTTTGTATGGCTTGTCTAATATCCCAGCATGTGGCTGTCATTTTAAGTTGGTGTGTAACAAGTACTGAAAATCAATCTAAATAAATTGCAGGAGATATACTCAATAAAGCTTCCAGGGAACCCTAAACTTGGTGAAGGAAAACCTGAAAATCAAAATCATGCTGTGGTCTTCACTCGTGGTAATGCTGTGCAGACAATTGACATGAATCAGGTTCGTTTCTAGTGCTGAGTTACAGATTGTCATCACCATACTGTATTTCTGTATCACGTGGCTCAAAATGAAGTTCTCTGTCAATATGGTGCTGTTGAACTTCTAAAGTTATGGATGTGGACTCCTAACTATGATGAACATGATAATGAGTATAAATACTGCACTTGATTTTCAGTTTCTAGGTAATCTGATGATGCAGAGATATTTCTGCTGCTTACAGCTCTTCCTTCAACTAGGTTCAAGCTTCGAGCTTTACCTTGTTCTCAGACTTCTTCCTTTTTCAAGGATGATTTTATTGTCTCCTAGCACATGATTTGTTGATGTGTTTGTTTGTTTGAAAGAGCAAGAGATAAACCTGAGGAAATGTAGTGATGTTATAATCTCATTCTCTTGAGTTGTGGTAACTTCACTAACCCCAGTTTTGAAACAATTTGAACTTTCCAACATTTTAGCCTCCTATTTGTGCTCTGCCCATTGTTCAAAAAGCATGTCATGTTTGCTATTGCTCTATGTTCCGACAGAACAAATTGCTTTACCTTTCTATGGTATACTCCTGTAAACTTTCTGCTTATTTCCTGTCATAGCAGAAACACAACCATTATGTATCAGATGAGGATGACTCTAGATGTTTAAAATCATGGGAGTCTACATTTGTATAAGAAGTTCGCCTTATACAGGAGATTATAAATGTTTGTATATGATGGATGCTATGCAAATTAGTTATGTGGATTTCCTTTTTTGTCTCCCCATGCATCAAAACTCTAATTTCTGTTTACATTTTCACGCGAGCTGATACTTCTGCACTCAGGATAATTATTTTGAGGAAGCACTGAAGATGAGAAATCTGCTCGAAGAGTTCCACAGTGATCATGGATTACGTCCCCCTACCATTCTTGGTGTCCGGGAGCATGTATTTACTGGAAGGTGTTTTTCAAGTGATGTATATGCAGTTTTTAATATCTCTATGCTGCTGAAATCTAACTTCTTAGCTACTAATGCAGTGTATCGTCTTTGGCTTCCTTCATGTCAAATCAAGAAACTAGTTTTGTCACACTTGGTCAACGTGTTCTGGCAAATCCTTTGAAGTGAGTTTTGCTTGCCATGCAAGATGTCCTTGTTCAAGATATACACATTGTTAATACTGATGTTTTGGTCATTGTCAAGGTGTCGTATGCATTATGGGCATCCAGATGTTTTTGATAGAGTTTTCCATATCACGAGGGGTGGGATCAGCAAGGCATCTCGTGTAATTAACATCAGTGAGGACATCTATTCAGGTATTATTCTTGATAAACCTGATTTGTGTAGTTTCATTCCCTTTATTTGGAACCTATATATTGGTTTGAACAGGCTTGAAGACATAAAAGGTAAATCAGCTTTATTAAATATATTGGTGAGTGGGAAGAAAACAGAAATGCTATTTTATGTGCCATCAGGACTTTCTAATTTCATCAACTTTAAATGTCACGCCATATGCGAAATTCCATGCCTGCTCATCTTAGGGCTTTTCCTAGTTTGCTGATTTTAGACAAAGTTAAAGCATATTAGTTGTGTAATGCCCGTAATCTTGAGGGGGAACATTGCAGGTTTCAATTCAACATTACGCCAAGGAAATGTGACCCACCATGAATACATTCAGGTATACTTTAGCATCCCTTGTGTTTATATCTATGGGTGGAATCTGATAAGTGATAACTGAAATTTGCCCAGGTTGGCAAAGGGAGGGATGTTGGGCTCAATCAAATCGCCCTTTTTGAGGGCAAAGTTGCTGGAGGCAATGGTGAACAAGTTCTTAGCAGGGATGTCTACAGGCTTGGACAGCTCTTTGATTTTTTCAGGATGCTTTCATTCTACTTCACAACTGTCGGATACTATTTCTGTACCATGGTTAGCTATCATGTCATAGAAAATAATATCCTGCTTTCTTGTTTTATGTAATATGTTTTGTGCCTGTGGCTCAATTTGGTTGAGAAATGCATAAGCTTTTTTGTCTGTTTGTTCTGTAGTTGTTCAAATTCCATGTTGCCATGAGTTATGGGAACTTTTAACAAATTCCATTAAATCTATATGCAGTTGACTGTGCTGACTGTGTATGCTTTTCTCTATGGGAGGGTGTATTTGGTAAGTTCATGACCTAATACTCTGAGATAATTCAATTTCTTTTGTTCTACATTTTGATCTCAATTCTAATAAGCATCTATGCTGGTGTCCACTTGGTACTAGTGTTGCGAAATTGTCTATTTAGTGTCATTGTAATCCTTCCCTTTTTGTATCGTGAAGAACTGGGGATAGAAAAGAATTAGTTTATGCCTTCTCCTTGTTTGGCATTGTGAAGGTAAGAAGGGCAAGGAGATTCATGTCTATTTTTATTCTTCATCCAAGTCCTTCTGTTAGAGGGATTGAGGATCAACCATGTTGGCAGGTTGCCTCTCCCAGCATCTTCTCCATCCCCTTCTATCTTTCCTTCCTATCAAATAATCAAACAAAACAAGGCATCTGTACCCCTCCTCCAACCCTTGCCCGCCCCTCCTCCAATCTCCCCAACCCCTCCTAACCCAGCATTCCCTTAAACAAAAATGGATACTGCTTTTGATATCTTCGGGTCTGCTGATTTCTAAGATAATATTTTACTGGGCAAAGTATTTACTCTTTTTAGCCTGCATCAGTAGTCACTGAATTCTTAAAGCAAGTCACTTCTAATGTTGGAATTTACCTTTTTCAAGGCATTATCTGGTGTTGGTGAAACCATACAAGACAGAGCAGATATATTACAGAATACTGCTCTTGATGCGGCACTAAATGCACAGTTCCTGTTCCAGATTGGTGTCTTTACAGCAGTGCCAATGGTTTTAGGCTTCATCTTAGAACAGGGCTTTCTGAGGGTAAGCGTCTTACTGATCTTCTTCATTTGCATTTGTAATAATGGTTTCCAAGGTAATATTGACAGTTTAATTCGATAATTTGTGTCCTCTATGATATTGACTGTTAATGTTTGCAAGAGCCATTGAAGAGTTGTGTTTCAATGCAACTATGCGGTTATGGTTTTGCATGACTATACATGTTCTAAAATCTGTAGAAGGTTTTTGCATATTATTATCTGCTTTTCTTTCTTGCTTTTTGGTGTCCGTACATGTTATAGAGACTTCACTCATCAACATGGATTTATTAGAAGCTTTATATAGGTGCAACATATCGGGTTCAACAAGATTTTACGGACCCAATACATGGATTGAAGCATGTTAAACTATAAAAATTAGCTGGGGCATATCTAACCCACCACCGGTTATTTTTCTTCTCTGAAAAATGTACTTGATCGTGAAAGTATGAGCAAATATTTTGGTGGTCTACTAAGATGAGGAGGGAGGATAATCACTAAACTTCCATTTTTAGGTCATATATCTTAAAATTTTGTTTTACACTGATTTTGTAAGGATTCGGACTATGGGTTTTGAACCACATTGCCAACTGTACAGGGTTGAATGAACTATGCTAATTAGTTAAAGGGGGACTAAAATGACACAAAGTTAGATTCTTGAATCATGAAATGCGTGGTCTCGATATTAGTCATTTAGTTGAAAGTATTGCTGATAAATGACGGTTTTTGAATTAGTAGACATGTCAGTGATGTTGAGTTTACCATTCTTTACATTTTGTCAATCTATGTTTTCCTATTCACATATTACTCTTGGACTTTTTTCCACCTGTTTCTTGTGCCATGCTAGATTATTGGCTGAAAAATCCACTGCTATCGATTTCATTGAATTGCTTTTAGAGTACAGGGGGGATATTGTCATCCAGTACCAATAGGAAAAAACTGAGATTAAGAAGATTTGGCCACAAAAGAGATGTGATTGGAAGAAAGATCAATAAAAGTATTTTGTAATATAAGTTAACCTTGAAATTTCGTTTCAAAACCTTATTTTATGTGATTGAGGCATTGAGATACTGACTGAACCCCCAATCCCCGAGGCAAGTTATGAAGGTGAAACCTACCTGTAGAATTCCCAGAGAGGGCCTTACTCACATGAAGAGGCTAGTAGCATAAAGAATGTGAGGATTTTATTTGGAAAGCTTGGAAAATGGTGATCCATCATGCAGCTTGGCTTGAGCCACAAGATGTCAGAATACAATTATTCACTTTATACCATATTGTGCACTGTAAAGTGGATTCCTATTGAGGATGAGGTGCATGCATGATTAAACATGTAAAAGCCGAGAATTCAGTGTTAACCTTTCACCCGATACTTGGTATAAAGTGGGTACTAATTGAGAGTGGGGTACATCCATGATTAAACATGGAAAAGCTGAGAAATTGTTGAGAACTACTTGGGCTTGATTATTGGCTTGTTCTTAGTTTCTCTGAGTTAGCAGGAGTATAAATTATCTGCAAGGAGCACTTTCCTCATACATCGTTAATGCAGTGGTATAATGATCTGGATAAATGGATATCAGTTTGCGTTGGTTTCTTGTGTTCTGTCTATCTTTTTCCCCATTATTTTGGTATGAAAAGCATAACAATGAGGGGGTTGTGGCAAGTAAAATATTCCTGTTGGTTGCTTTCTTTTTTCTAGGACCAGGGGGGTGGGGGGAGAATCCGGAATTACTCAGATCCGATATGTGATTATTGTGCATCTTATTATTTCCTCCGCACCTCCTGAACCCTTTCAGGTTTGCATGCCAAAAAATTTATCTCATGATCCAACTGTCCTAGCTATTATTTGCAGCATGAACTCTTTTATCTTAGTAAGACTTAGAAAAATGTTTTTATATTTCAACTTTTGATTTGTTTGTTTGTATCCTTTTCTGTCCACCCTTGCCACACAGGCTTTGGTTAGTTTTGTCACCATGCAATTTCAGCTGTGTACGGTATTCTTCACATTCTCATTGGGCACCAGAACACATTACTTCGGTCGGACTATTCTGCATGGTGGTGCAAAGGTATGCTTCATTATTCGCCCTTTCCACCATGACAAATATCACAATTTGAATTTCATAGCTAATAAGAACCTTTCGCAGTATCATGCAACTGGTAGAGGATTCGTGGTTCGTCACATCAAGTTTACTGAAAACTACAGGCTTTACGCCCGAAGTCATTTCGTTAAGGGGTCTCTCTCACTCTTGCCTCCCCCCGCCCCACTCCCCCGCCTCTTTCTGCACACGTCGTGCATCTCGTTTTTGCCTCCACTCAGTTTTCATATTGCTTTTTTATTTCTCAGAATGGAAATTGTGCTATTGTTGGTGGTAGTCCTTGCATATGGGTACAACAAAGGTTTATCCTATATTCTTCTCACTGTCAGCAGTTGGTTTCTAGCTGGTTCTTGGCTGTTTGCTCCATATTTGTTTAATCCATCAGGTTTTGAGTGGCAAAAGTAAGTGTTTTTTCTGCCATTTTCGCTCTTGTTGCCTCTTAGTCCATTCTTTCAAGGATAACCTTATTTCTCACATTAGGACGGTAGAGGACTTTCGGGATTGGACAAACTGGCTTTTTTACAGAGGTGGAATTGGAGTAAAAGGAGAGGAAAGCTGGGAGGCTTGGTGGGATGAAGAACTGGTATATATATTGTTGTTGTGGTTGGCTGGTTTCTTTTTATCTTGACCTTGATATGGCCCCTTTTTGTCGGTTCCTTTACGAACTTTGACTGGAGTAATTTCTCTAGGCAATTTATTCAACTAAAATGCCTTTCCATTGTGCATTTGTTTTACATGTTCCTATAAGTCTCCTTGTAACTATCATATACCAAATGGGGTGATATGTAGTATGATTTTGTTTGTTCAGATTTTTCATTTTTTAAATTTTATTGCTTATTTGGCTAATAGCTTTGCATGTGGTCAGAGGCAGGATATACATGTTACATACATTCATCTAATCTAAGCTTGATATATATGTATACATGAGACATCATATGTGTGTATATCTATAGATAGATCCTAGAGAGGAGAGATTTCATAAAGAGAAAAGGTGGTGGTGTTTTAAGTTTGGAAATGTTATTTGCATCCTCCAGGCTTTTACTTCTGACTGGATTCTTTATTTATATGTGAGTCATCAGTATTTTGGGCTGCTTAATTGGCCAACAAACATTCACTGGTAAAGTCAATCGAACTAGCAAATAATTGAGGGTGTCTCCATTGATTATGCTAAACCTCAAGTTACAGGGTAATTATCATCCCTAATGTATACATGACTTTTCTTAAATGAGTTAGAAAATTTTTGTGTTAGATCTATAGCTTGAAACTTATATTGCGTTTTTGCTGGCCATCGTAGTTTACACCTGCTATAAAATTATATCACCCAGAAGGTAAGACAGTACAATTTTGGGCGAGACATACTATGAGTGAAGCTACAAGTTTAGACAAGCCATTAAACTGAATGTACAAGTAACCTTTTAAGTTTTGTTTCTACTCTTAACACTTAGACTTTGTTATACCTTTTTTGTGTTGTAACTTTTATACAAATATGTTTGCCTGGAACTCTTGTTTAAGCTCCCAAATTTTGTGTATAACATTTTACATTTTGGTGCAGTCTCATATTCAAACCTTCAGTGGGAGAGTGATGGAAACCATTCTAAGCCTACGATTTTTCGTCTTCCAGTATGGCATCGTCTACAAGTTAAATGTGCAAGGAGACAATACATCACTACTGGTACAATTTTTCCCTTAAGTGAGAATTACCTTACCCTTTCCTTATTTTTGCTTTCACTAATAATGTCGATGCATAAAGTTTGAGGACCATGGTGTGAACCTCCATGTTTGGACTGTTGTATTTACCCAATTCTGATGAATCTAAGGTAATGAATTCATTGCTAAAAATTTGCTGAGCACAGGTGAGCATCCTGAAGGTCACTGCTGTATTTTTCCTGTCAATCAAACCTACTGTTGGTCACTTATTCAAGCAGAAGCGTGTGAGAAAGCCAACTGAACATCTGTGCAGTGACCGCTCAGAATTGGCAAACCATGCATTACTAGATATTCAACTTGACGTGCTCTATGTATTGACAAATAGATGTTCTATGGTTTTTTCTTCATAGAATAAAGGCTGGTTTATTCGCCAAACAAGCATGGGCTGCTGCCATCTTTTTTAATAATCGATGAACTGACCTCAAGTTATCCTTGTAAAATGTCTAATTTGTTTGTAAGCAGTCTCAACCCTCGACTGGGAGCCAAATAAGAGATCAGTTTGTTCTTTTACCATGGGCCAGATATGGGCTTGCATAGAATAAGCAAACAAGATAATTGCTTAATTTTATTGAAGAAACATCCATGCCCAAGTAGAAATGATTAAAATATTTTATAATGCACTATGCAAAGTATCTATTTATATTGTAGAAGTCAACTGTTGGGTATACATGTGAACTGATTTCTATTTGCTGTGAAATTTTGTCTTCAGGTATACGGGTATTCATGGATCGCGTTTGCTGTGATTATACTTCTTTTCAAAGTATGTTCAAATATCTAATTCGTAGAAAACCTCCAAGCTTGATAAGTCAGTTCCATTTTGCCAGCAGCTCAACTAAACCAAAGTTCCATTTTGGACTCACAGGTATTCGGCTTTAGTCAAAAGATCTCAGTCAACTTTCAGTTGCTGCTACGGTTTATCCAAGGTCTGGCGTTTTTGGTAGCACTGGTTGGTTTGGCTGTCGCTGTTGCATTTACTAAGCTCAGTATCGTAGATATATTTGCTTGTCTCTTGGCTTTTCTGCCTACCGGATGGGGAATTCTGTCTGTAAGTTTTCCCAGTGCTTATGCTGTTTGTTACATATTTTGTTTGACATCATCATCTTAACCACCTGTGAGATCATTTCAAGTTTAATTTTGATTTCATTTGAGCATTTCGATAATTGTATATGGTGGATAATCTGTTCATCAGAGACCCCTCAATTTTCATGTGCATGAAATTTAATGATTTAGTTGATAGAAAGTCATGGGATCACAGATTCTAAGTACCAGGAAGTACTTGCATTTTGTTGTAACTTACAAGTGTGATTGGTGTTGATATTAGGAAATCCATTCATGAAATTTGAATTTTTATGAGATATTTATTCGCATGCCCTTCGGTTATAGCCAACTCTAGTCCTAACTTTTGCATAATTATACTGACGTCGCTTGTTAGTCCTTGCCAGTCTTCCTTACCAGGTTTGAATCGACATGACTTGTATTTTAACGGACTCCTTTCTCCTCAACTTATACATTTTATTTTTAAATCTTTTCATAGATCGCTTGCGCTTGGAAGCCTCTGGTGAAGAAAATAGGATTGTGGAAGTCCATTCGGTCTATTGCCCGCTTATATGATGCTGCAATGGGGATTCTCATCTTCATCCCAATCGCTCTGCTTTCCTGGTTCCCATTTGTTTCCACATTCCAAACACGTCTTATGTTCAACCAAGCGTTCAGTCGAGGTCTGGAAATCTCTCTCATCCTTGCTGGAAACAACCCAAACACTGGCATTTGATCACAATGTGTGGCTGTTCAAACATTGTTTTGTATATAGCACAGAACCTGTAGTTGCCTTGTATCACTACCCTATTAGATCCATCAATTTTGAATGTACTATGTACGAGTGACCTTTTCAGGGGATTTTGTATGTACCTAGAGCAGTGTTTTGATCTTCGAAAATCTCTTTCTAGCTGCAAGTTGTGATTTTGCTCTTGTATCAAAATCTATCGCCAGTGCAATATGGATCATTTTGGATGACTAAATTAAACTATTGAGATATTAGTTAAGATTATATTTGATTTAATGGAGGTACAATTATAGATTTTAAATTCCTAATACTAAAATTTTTGGTTTTATTTGGAGTAGTTTTTTCAAATATTTTTATTCTAATGTTAAAATTATATTTCACTGAATATTAATGAATTCAAATTCTCAAATTCTTTTGTGCCTATCCTTTCTCCAAATTCAATTCCGTCAATTCAGACAGAGTTTAAAAGTGTCTAAAGCCCAAGGCGATGTACTAAAACAGGTAATCAACATTCCAACACTTTCCGGCGTTCTGAAGTCACCAAAATGAGCATGTCTTAGAAAGGTTTTTCTAATTGATACTTGCATAATGTTACATTCGGAGAAGACGGTTGAAGATCTGCAATTTTTCCAGCTCTCCTAAAATTCAACAACACAACAAATAATAATACCAATAATAAATGACAAGGTAGTGGAATCTTGAAGTGCAAAGTTCGCATTAACCTTGATATATGGTGTAAATCCTTGACCTTTATATCTTGAAGGGATGGACTGGTTGGATTGAATTTGCGTCTGGTGGCAAATGGACTGGTTGGATTGAATTTGAGTCGAGTTTAAGGTGAGTTGGATCTAAAATGGGTTTAAATGTATGGTTCAAAATAGGTTGGGTTCTTAACGGGCCGGGTTTGATTAGTATGATCGTTTCATTGGTTCGAATTTTAAAGATTTCAAAGATCTCATATTATGAAAAGGATAAAGGATAGCTACTATTTATAATGTACACACCAACTTGTATTATATGTTATCTTTTACTATTGACCATGTACATCGATATTTTAAAATTTGGGACCGTTGACGGAATTGAAAAATTGATTGGATTAAGAATTATTGGTTCAACTACAACTTGAGTCATGGTTGAACCAGTAATGTTATAATTATGTCATAACAGAACTAATATATAAAAATATATTAAAAACTGCGTTGTCTTTTTTCTTTAATTATTTTTGCATCTATTTTATGGATTGAATCCATAATCAATCCATATTATAACAATTAAGAACCCATATTAGATCCATTAAGAACAAATATCCAACGATATGAATTATAAGTTTATTCATCACAAACGTTTGGGTGGATTGAACACATGGGTCTTAACCCACATTGACATCTCTACTCTTGATATATGGTCCGTTTACGTAAACTACTTATATATCTTGTATAATTACATAAATCACTCATAATAATCCAAAGACAATGCTACATATGACGTTGTTGATATTTTTAGGGAGAATGTATAATTTTTTAAAAAATAAAATAAATTTTATAAATAATATTACCATGTTGAATAAATATATGTATAATATTTTAAAATAATAAATATAACTTGTGTAAATAGACCGTTTTAGTTATATGACATTTCATCCTATTTTTTTTCTTTATTAATTAAAAAAATCTCATAAATTGGGGACGGACGGAGTAGGAGTAGAACATAGGAAACTCAGAGGATGATGCCTCGAAAGATGCACACTGCGACGTCGTTTTGTCCTTGGAATTGCGGTCCACGTAATTAAGCAGGAATCTGAGGTCGTTTCGTTGCAAAGCCCCAAACCGACTCATACTCCTATCCTAACAACCACGCGTCTTCAATCTCAGCCGTTCAGGACTGATCCAACCATCCACACCGCCAATCTCTGCCCCCCAACACCCCGCCCCATTATAAATACCCTGCTTTTATTTCTGTCCCTCACTCTGAAATTTTCAAGAACAATTCGAAACGTGAAGCGACGGATCTGTGGAGAGAAATTCGTACCGGATACATGTTTTGAGATGGACAATTTCTCCCTTCAATTTTAATCTTTAGATCACAATTTTCGGGAAATATAAATCTTCAGTCTGAGATTTTGGATTTTGATTTTCTTCTTCTTTATCCCACTTTTTAAATTGTTGTAACGCTTTTGAGAGTTGGGAATTTGGATACAACGTTCGGTAGGGTGTGAGGAGCTATTAACATCTAAAGACTTTCTGTATTTCTGAGGTTTTATTTTGTCCTTTTTTTTAGTTTATATTTTACCGGTCGTTTGTGATTATTGAGATGAACGAGCAAGCAACGATGATGAATCAACAACAGCAGCAGCAGCAGCAATTGATGAACATGAATCAGAATATAATGAGTATGAATCAAATAAATCCGCAGCCGCAGGTAATTAAATTCCTCCAGAATAAACCCTTTATACATTGTCCACTGATTTCACAATCGAGTGATTTGTTGAGTCTTCGGCCGCAGATGGTTCAGATGAATCGTAGCTACGGGATATGGTCCCAGCCGCAGCAATTTCAAAACCCTAACCATAATCCTGGTGCTAAGAAACAACCACCACCTGCTTTTAAAAAGTCTTTGGGTCCGAGGAGCAATTGGAAGGGCAAAAAGGTGAATAAGCCCAATGATAAGAGAAGGACGGAGCAGCAAAAGTCTGTAATGGCTGGTGGAATCGGAGGTGTTAACATAATTAGTGGTGGTGGCGGCGGCGTTGGGAACCTGAACTTTAATAACTATAACCCTCCGACATTGAATGAATTGCAGCATCAGAATCGGTTGAAGACGCGGAAGTTTTTCCCCAAGAAAAAGTTCAATAAGAACTATAACATGAACATGAATATGGGTGGTAATAATAGCAGGTCTGCTCCCTTTGCTCCAAGGAACACCACTTCCTTCATAATTAGAGCCAAGAAAAGTGGTGGGATTGCCCCGTTGGTTTCTCCGTATCCTGTGACTCCTGCTGTTTTGCCAACCCCCATTTTGTCTCCTTCAAGGGAGGTTCTGGTAGACATGGCAAAGGAAGAGTGGGGGGTGGATGGATATGGGTCCATGAAAGGGTTGATTCGGTTGAGATCGCCTGGACATGAAATGGAGGCTCATGAGGATGAGGAGGAAGATGAAGGCAGCTCAAGTGAGAGTGATGTTGAGGAGCATGTTGAGGTGGAGAGGAGGTTGGACCATGATTTGAGCAGATTCGAGATGATTTATGATCCAAATAATGCTAATGCTGGTGGGATGGAGTTCCAGAATGTGCTGGAAAATAGAGTGGATGATCAGGATACGCATATTGCACAGCTGGAGGAGGAGAACCTGATTTTGAAAGAAAGGTTGTTCTTGATGGAGCGAGAGTTAAAGGATTTGAGGAGGAGGATGCTATGTCTAGAAAGGAAGGGAAACAGAGGGGAGGGTATGAACGAGGAGATAGTTGAGAATGAATCTGAAAATGAAAGTGAGAGTCGTGGGGAGGAGGCTCATTCGGTAGAGGACAATAACGAGGTATTCAATGAAGAGAATATCCAGGAAGATAGGTATGTTAAGGAGAAAAGCAATGATGGGCACATTGCTGAACATTTTGAGGCAGCACCAAATACAGAGAAAACTGTTGAATCAGATACACAAGGGGAAACGGAAAAGAAAGATAAAGGACTAAATGTAGCTGGGAAGAACAATAATATCACATATGTTGAGAGCAAAGAAGAAAGAAACAATGAGTTGCTTGAAGCAAATATGTCCGAGGATAACATTGCTTGTACAAGCGAGAATAATAACTATGAGGCAGGGTTTGTTGATGCAGAAGTTAAGGTAAAGAGTGATGTCGACGTTGAATCTTCTGAACATATGACGGTAGGAGAAGATGTTTGTGTGTTAGAGGATACAGTGGCAAAAGATAACACTGTCTTAGAGAATGATGCTGCAAATTGAAGTGTACATAGAGGTCAAGTGTAGCGATAAGCATCGGCTTGATGACTTCACAATTGTCCCTCATTAATGCCTGCTCATTCTCTTGGTGTTCTGGAGCACAAGTATTTTGGTATATAGCCCTTTGTTTGCTGCTGCTCAACCATAGAAGGAGAAATAACTGATCCATTTGGTGGTTTTTCTCAAATATCTTTAATTGCTCCAAAATCTTGGTGCATAGGTTCGTGTTGATTTCTTGCTTTGTTGTGTCTGTGCACACGCACGAGCACTCATCTTTTTCTTGGTGGGCAAGTGGGGTGGCAATAAACCTTCTGCTGTAGATGATGTTGATAAGGCTTTCGTCAAAAACTCTTAACATGTAATGTTCTGCATGCTATTTGTAATGAACTGCATTATTCCAAGTTTCACTTAATAGTGTGATAAATTTGTTGTCATTTTGTGAATAGATGCCTTCAATTGTTTGTTTTATCCTAGTGGTGTTATAGGAGTTCCCAATAGAAGTGAGGTTTTCCATTCCATCTTCTGATATGTTCAGGGTTAGTGAGTTTTTGCTTTGCCAATGCCCTAATGAAGATCTATTCCATGTCTTCTTGTGTTGTCCACTGTTGTTCCCTTATCTTTTAAATTAAAAATAATAGACAAAAATTCCCTTTAACTTCGAGCAAAATGATATAATTTATTTTTCCCTCTATAACAAAATATATCAATCAATTTGAATTTAAATTTTATTATCATTGTCAAATTCATAAAGTTAGCAAAACATAGTGAAATAACAAATAATTAATTTAGATTTAATACGGTAAGATTTGTTGCACCACAGGCCTTAAATTTTTAATGTTTTAGCTTTACAATAAAATGGTAAAATTTTATTGAAGAAAATTTCAAATAACGAAAAATTGAGAAAAAAACTAAACCTATAATTTTGTTACTTTTTTCAATAAAAAATAGCAAGCATATTTTTATATTTATACCAATATTAAAAAGAGATCATCTATAACTCATAAATCAGTGATATTGTTCCATCAATTTTTAAATATAATAATTATATTATTTAACACTATTATACTAATTCTTTTATTGTGCCCATTAAATTAAATATACTTTGTTGGTATAGATATTTTAATTTTATTTATAAAATATTTTAAAAATTGAAAAATATTTATATGTACACAGAAACGTCATGTCTCGACAACTAATCTATATTATATAAAAAGAAACTTAAAAAAAGGCCTTCCATAGTCATAAATTACGGTTAGTGATATCGATGCACCAATTTTTTGTGAATAAAAGAATGTCCTTCAATCGATAAAATAACTAATTTATTTAATTTTTAAAATTTTATATTAATTAATAAATTAGTTTTTTTCTTTTTTTTTATTTAATAAAATGTATTGATATATACATTTTATTTTTTATTCATAATGTTATTTCTAATATATTTTAAGATATATAAAACATTAATTCATTATATGCATACAGAAACGGACTGCCACAACACCTAGTTTAATAGAAAAAAAAATTCTATTTTTACTCACAAAGAAATGTTATTTACACCGCGATACTAATTTTTTAAATTATAAAAAATATCCCTTATGTATCTTTTAACCACCCCTATTCAAATTCTTATTCTCATCTATATATCTATATTATCTATCTATGTTAATATAAAAAGAAAGATATTTTTCACCCATAAACAACAGTCTATGATATCACGATACCGATTTTTTTATATCGATAATATTCTTAAATTATTTTTTATTTACTTATTTATTTTTTTATAAATATGATATGTCGTCTTTTATATTTTATTTTTATATATAATATATTTTAAAACGTATAAAAATTATTCTTATATGTATATAGGGAAAGTTAGTTAATCTATCAATGTTAATATAAAAAGAAAAGATCTTTTTCACCCACAAACAACCGTCTATAACATTGCGATACCAAATTTTTTGTGTTGACAATATTCCTAAATTATTTTTTTATAAATGTACGTAGGGTTTTATATTTTATATTTATATATAATATATTCTTAAGTGTAAAAAAATTATTTATTATATTTATATAGGAACAACTAGTTAATATATATGAAAAAAAAAACCCTTTGGCCTCCACACTTGCAAAACCGTCGCATCCATTATAACTAATTGGATGTGACACATTCGATGCATCTCCCAAAAAAATTACAATAATTAAATATCATTTAATAAAACACATTCATATAGTATAGATAACAATTATATTCTTGATTAAATAACTTTAAGAATAAATTATAATTACTTTTTTTTTTATTAAAGTGACCATACTACACTAATTATTTTATCATGTCGATAATACATTAAATTAAATTAATTTATTTTTTTAAAAATATAATCTATTAAATTATATATTTTATTTTTATTTTTAATATATTTTTAATTTTAAAATATTATTTATTATATGTATATAAAAATATCATGCCACAATGGTCAGTATATAAATAAAATTCCTAAAATCGGTACTCGAGTTTTGATATTAGATATCGAATATTTGAAAATTGTTGAAATTTCATTTTGTAGGCATATACGTATTTTGTTCTGCATGTCTATACATATACACCTAAATATCTGCAAATATACGTAGATATATATATATATATATATATATTGCAATTGTAAGTAGAGTATAACAAGTAGATAGTAATTAAAATCGAAGGAAAAATGCTTTCCCAGATTTCGGCATCACTCTCTCACCCCTCTTCTCTCACCGCCACCACCGCCTTCTCCTTCCGCTCTTCGCTCAGACCCAAATTGCGTTCCTTCTCCTTCAATTTGCAGGACCGCCGCTTCTCCACCGTCGTTTGTATAGATGGAAGTTCTTCTCCCGCCGCAGCTTCCGCGGTCTCTGTTTCCGAAGATTTGAATGATCAAACTTTGAGAAATAACGACGGGAATAATTATGGTTATGGTGTTGGTGATAATGCTAAGAATATTGATAGTAGTAATCAAAATAATGTTAAGTTGAAGCTGGAAGAACTGAAGTGGGACCACTCGTTTGTTCGTGAGCTGCCGGGTGATCCTAGGACCGATTTAGTTCCGCGGCAGGTTCGGTTTATGATAGTTTCTTGTTCCTGTTTATCCTTGTGAATTATCTGCGCTGAAATTTTAATTTGTGGATGCTGTTTTGCCTGAATTAAGTTGTCCTTACAATTTCTTGTCCTTGAGATTAATGATAAGTGGCGGGTATGTCTGTTGCAGATATATGCTAGTTGAAAGCTGACTGTAGAAGTGTTATCCTTTTCTATTGAGAAAAACCTTTTGGCATTTCTAGATTTTTAATTAGTGTTTTTTATCAAAGGCAGGTTGTTTTTATGTTTAATGATATGTTTTAACTCAGGATTCCTTTCGTTTTGGTCAATTTAAGGAAGGGTGGGTAAGTTATTGGTAGAAGAAAGTTGTCAACAAGGTTACTTTGTTAACCAAGGATCAGAAGTGGTTTTATTTGCAGAAATTGGACACCTATATAATTTTGGGAATGACACAGTTATTATTCTAGGTATAATTAGCCATCTGTTAACATGATATGTTATTCTTGGTTCCCATGACATTTTGTTATGCTTTAGATCCTTTAGAAATGTCCAACTCTGTAATCCTTTATGCTTTAGATCCTTTAGAAATGTCCAACTCTGTTTACAAAAGGGATTTTATGCTGTGTGTCCATTTAGTTTGCTAGCACTTCTTTATAATACGTTTGGATGCCACGTGCTGTTATGGCATTTTTTTGCAGGTTTTTCGTTCTTGTTATACAAAAGTTTCTCCTTCAGCTGAGGTCGATAATCCTCAACTTGTTGCATGGTCAGATTCGGTTGCGGAGTTACTTGACTTGGATCCTAAAGAGTAAGTTGTGCGATTATCTGCGCTAATGTTTTGACTTCCGATGTCACTCTTTTCTTTCATATGAGTTAAAGTTTCTTCACTACTACAGACTTAAAACTTTCATGCCTAATTTCTTTTGAATTTCAGATTCGAAAGGCCTGATTTTCCACTGATATTCTCTGGGGCATCACCTTTAGTTGGAGCGTGAGTTCTCTCCATAACCTTTCTTTTCTTTCGTCCCACTTTATTTGTCACTCTTTGGTCCACCTATAAGTTCTCTCCACTTAACTTTTATGCAGGATGCCTTATGCTCAATGCTATGGGGGACATCAGTTTGGGATGTGGGCTGGTCAGTTGGGTGATGGCCGGGCAATTACACTAGGAGAAGTTCTTAATTCCAAGTCACAGAGGTTGGAACTGCAACTTAAGGGTGCTGGGAGGACACCGTACAGTCGGTTTGCTGATGGTCTTGCAGTCTTACGTAGTAGTATCCGAGAGTTCCTCTGCAGCGAGGCAATACACAGTCTAGGGATCCCAACAACGCGTGCGTTGTGTTTAGTGAAAACTGGAAAATTTGTTACTCGAGACATGTTTTATGAGTATGTCTTTCGAGCCTATTCTAAATATGTTGCCGATTGATGCTTCACCGTTAATCTTGATCAACAATATTTTAAATTTGGTTACATAAGAGTATCATATCTCCGGTCTTAAGTAACAATGTGACATTAGTTTCCTTTTATGCATTCTGAAACTTGTGATCCTGCAACCTTCTTATTGGTGTCTTTATTATATTGCTTATACTAAATTTCCTGATTCAAGTTTTAGTTTAAAACCAAATATTGAGGCATTGGAGGGTTATATGTATTACACTGAATAAAGATGGTTAAAAATTATGATTTTCAACATTTGACAGCTAATGTTTCATTTGCATGCAGTGGCAATCCAAAGGATGAGCCCGGTGCAATTGTTTGCAGGGTCGCCCAATCCTTTCTTCGCTTTGGTTCATACCAGTTACATGCTTCAAGAGGGAAGGATGATATTGGTCTTGTTCGCACTTTGGCTGATTATGCCATTAGGCATCACTTCCCCCATTTAGAGAACCTCAGCAAAAGTTACAGCTTATCTTTCAGTACTGGCGAAGGAGATGATTCAGTTGTAGATTTAACTTCAAACAAGTACGCAGGTAAATTCAATTTTGAGGGAATGATTGAACTCATCCTCATTGAAGTTCACATTAGATAATTTTTCCGGTTATGCCCTCAATGTCTATTTATGTCTTGGATTCATTTTCTTGGAAAATATTATTAAACCAAATTGATTTGTTTATATGTTGCAATGATGATAAACACCAGCTTGGGCGGTGGAAGTCGCGGAGCATACGGCTTCCTTAATTGCAAACTGGCAGGGTGTTGGCTTTACCCATGGAGTGCTGAACACAGATAACATGAGTGTGTTGGGACTCACCATTGATTATGGCCCTTTTGGTTTCTTGGACGCTTTTGATCCCAGTTACACTCCAAATACTACTGATCTTCCAGGCAGAAGGTACTGCTTTGCAAATCAACCCGATATTGGTTTATGGAACATTGCGCAGTTCGCCACAACTATTTCTGCTGCCCAGTTAATAAATGACAAGGAGGCAAACTATGCCATGGAGAGGTATTTTAGTGGGATTTACATTTTCTGCTTCACCAGCTTTTGTTGTCCTGACACATCTCCTTGACTTATTAGATACGGGACAAAGTTTATGGATGAGTATCAAGCTATAATGACCAAAAAAATCGGTCTGCCGAAGTACAATAAGCAGTTGATCAGTGAACTACTTAAAAACATGGCTGTTGATAAAGTAGACTACACCAATTTCTTTCGGTTGCTTTCAAATATCAAAGCTGATCCAACCATTCCAGAAGATGAGCTATTGATTCCTCTGAAGGCTGTTCTGTTGGATATCGGCAAGGAGCGCAAAGATGCATGGACTAGCTGGGTGAAATCCTACACACAAGAGGTATACAACATACTGTTATGATTTTATTTTGCATTTAGTAAAGTTTTACAGAACACAATATTTTGAACAAAGCCGCCACTAAAGGCCACTGCATATAGGAGTACTGTTCTTGAAATCCTGTCTCAGAGCTTTTACCTATATTTTTCTCTGCTAATAGCTTTCTGCCAGCGGCATCTCTGATGAGGAGAGGAAGACAGCAATGAATTCAGTAAATCCCAAGTACATCCTTAGAAACTATTTATGTCAAAGTGCCATTGATGCAGCAGAACAAGGCGATTTTGAAGGGGTTCGCCGGCTACTAAAGGTTATGGCTAGGCCGTATGATGAGCAACCGGAGATGGAAAAATACGCCTGCTTGCCCCCTGCTTGGGCTTCTCGTCCAGGCGTTTGCATGCTTTCTTGTTCTTCTTGAGTTGATCAATAGAGTGATGCGTAATATGTACATAAAAAGTATGTATGCTGATTTTTGTTTGTAATGACCTGTAAATGCTGTAGCTTTCCACGCTTAGATTTCTTTTTCTCGTCCTTGGGGCTTAGTTCGTGCAGGTTCATGTGTATCTTTTTGTTGCAAATTACTTCCACAGGTTTGGTTGCTAGGTTGATTTCAACATTCGACTATGGCTAGTGGAGATTTCGTCCTCTGGTCTTAGAGAATATTAAGCAAGAGAAGCTCATTACTTGCAAAATGGGGTGAGAATTGCCAGTATAACAAACAGAAAACCTCTTATCGACTGTAGAAAAATTGATCTTACCTCAACAACTGTAGCCTGAGGGAAAGATAGAACTAACTAATCCACTGCAACATTGTTTTGGAACTCCTCAGAAACACCGGCCAAACTTGACGCTGAATGCCCATCTCAGGTATACAAGACCACACCTCAGGTATTTGTCTCTCTTCCCCGTTACTTTTGTCATTTCCCATTGTTTTGCAACAAAGGCTGCAGAAATGGTTTCTTCACTTTGTTCTGTGCTTCCAATCTAGTGAATTGTGTGTTTAAAGTTTTCATGGATGTAAGTACAGCCTATCCTTACGTGAACTAGTCCAGAGGGAAAATGTATAATCAAGCATCTCGTATGTTCTTCTGGCATCTGCTGTATCTGAGTTTTGCTTCATCTCCATAAGAACAAGTGGTATTAGGAGGTGCAATAAAGTTCTGATATGGAAAAAGAAAGCATCTTTCTTTGCTTTTCTATTTCCTTGCAAGTTGCTCTGTTGTGTTACTGCAGTATTCTAGCTTTGTGCTTCTTGTGTCTCTAGTATATTGATGCCAGTGAAATCATTTTGATTACGGGTAAAAGATGTCGGGATCTTAACTCCATATGCAAAAATGATAGGGATATGGTTGTTATGCGACTTCTGAATGAATATGATCTCCCAAGATTGTTTACCATTCAGGAAATGTGAGTTTCTTGAAGCCGTGAGATCTGGAAGAAAGGCATCCTCAATTACTCTGAGGCGCTTAAGCTGCAGGAGAAGTTGACATCTGATATAAAAATGCACAAGATTACTGATACCCTGCTGTCCCTACATCATCCACCCACATATACTCTTGGCAAAAGGCAAACTGATCACAATGTATTGGCTCTGAGGCTAACTTAAGGCTATGGGTGCAGAACTTCACTACACGCAACGCGGAGCTGATGTCACATTTCATGGTCCACACCAGGTTATTTTATATCCCATTATTTCTCCAAGAGAAATTGGCTTAGGAGCTAGAAAGTATGTTGAGAATCTTGAATCCACAATGATAGAGTTGTGTTCTTTGACAAACAGGTGAAACGGGGGTTTGGGTTGGTCAGAGAAAGATTGTTGCCATCGGGGTTCGTATATCTGCTGGAATTACGTCCCATGGGTTGGCATTTAGTGTCGATCCTGATTTGAGCTACTTCAAGCATATCGTGCCGTGTGGGATTTCAGATAAAGAAGTCGCGTCTTTGCAAAAAGAGGTACCAGATGCTTCCTCCTGATGAAGTTATTCATGATCAGTTGATTACATGTTTTTTTAAAACATTTGGCTACACAAATGTTATATGGAAAGATGGTTCATTCGTGTCCTCAGATTGTAGAAACAACTGATGGAGTTGCACTATACTAAAACTTTCATTCTGTATTTTGTTTGGACATGCAATCAACAAATGTTGTTTGTCTCATGTCAATAATATAAAAGTGCTATTCATGTAGGATATTTGGTCTCTGACTCAAAACCCCTGTTTCATCATTTCAGTACTAAAATTAGAAAAAAGATTTAAGGGGAGCAAGCAATAATGCACTTGCCCTTTTCAAGTGGGTGATAAACAAAACTAAGGTATGTGACTGAATTGGTGGACTCTACTTTAAGACAACATTATCATGTAGGAGCCCATGTTCCATCTTCCAAGAAGCAACAGACGACTTCCTAGGAAATTGCATCCTGAGCAAACTGTCTGATCAGATTACCCTGAGGAAATTAAGGTTTCACTTCAATTATGAAACACTAATTAAGCAAATTAAGTACTATAAAACTATTAGTTATTTCATATTCATGAATGGTCATGAATCTTGAAC
Organism: Sesamum indicum; assembly: GCF_000512975.1. Taxonomy (NCBI): domain Eukaryota; kingdom Viridiplantae; phylum Streptophyta; class Magnoliopsida; order Lamiales; family Pedaliaceae; genus Sesamum; species Sesamum indicum. The sequence continues at coordinate 24,357,932 of NC_026150.1, forward strand.
CTTGACAAGAAGGTAAAAATCTTGAGACATGATAAGAGCCCATTAAGGTACAAAATCCAAGCAAGCTTACCAGCTAAACCTAGCTGTGGTTGTTCTTTCTTGCAATCATTAAAGTAGTTTAATCCTATATTTAAGTAAAGAAAGATGACTAATGTGATTGTCTTGTGATAACTCACATGACACATGTTATTTAATCTATGAGGATTGCCTTGAACCTAGAGATGAATAATAGTCAAATCAGCATCACATGTGGGAAAGCTGCTTCCAAGTTCCAACTCACTCAAAAACAAGGAAGAAGGAATATATTTCCATAATAAGGATTTTTACTCTACTTTGGGCGTTCTAATATAGAAGGACTGGGGATTCCGAAAAGCTCCCCACCTCTAGGTGGTTTTGGTTAAAATAAAAAAAAAAAAAAGGATTTTTACTCTACTTAAAGTTATATAAATCGCCATGGAGAATTCAATAAAATTAAGGATTTAATTATACTTAACTTTTTTGAAAATATAGAATTATACTTTTCTCCAATTTTTTTTTTGAAATTATATATATAGTCTCTTCAAAAATTCTCCATTTGCACCTAACTTGTATTGATTCGGATTTGGACAACAAAGACATTAGAAAAAAATACAAAAACTTTAATTTTGGTCTTAATTTAGTATCTCATGTATATTTTTGTATTTATAAATAGATAAATATAATATATATATATATATGTATGTGTGTCTGTGGGAAGTGTGGTTAACATCATTACATTTTTTCCCTTTTAAATACAAAATTATTACATGAAATATTAAATGAGGTGTAAAATTAGAAATTTATGTAATTCTTTGTCGATGTCAACATTTTTTGTTTAAATCCTAATAAAAGTGTAATTCAGAAATTCTTTTAAGGAAACCTGTAATCTTGCAATTTTAGATAAAATTTAAGTATAATTAACCTAAAATGAGTAGAATAACGTCCCAAAAAATAAATGAGAACGGTTGATTCAAACATAAGCATTTTACAAAATAGAGCCGACTGAAAGCTAAGAGCTTGTTTGGTTGTGTTTTCAATGAGATTTTTTTCACTTTTCACTATTTGGGTAGGTGGAAATTTGTTTGGTCAAATCATTTTTAATTAAATGCATTCATATTTTAATTCTTAATTTCAAATTTATATAGGTCATATGAGCTTGTCATATTTGTCTTTCTGTCACATAAAAAATACATATACTTATATTTAATATTCTCACACCTATATATTTATATATGGAAACAACTATCCAAACATATTCTTAATTTTTGCACAAAAATCAATAAAATATTTCTACACATTTCTAATTATTGAAAACTGAAAATAAAAATAAAAACACAACCAAACGGGCTGTAACTCTCAATAACGTGATTAGAACAAGTTTTAGGAAGTCGACAAAGTATAGAAACTGTGTGAAAAGACGCGTGATTAGTCAAATTGGCTAGCTCAAAAGTTTCTCCTCAGAGCAACATTTTTTGACACTGTTGACTTAAAATCTGAATTTGCCTGAATCTCAGGCTTAGTTTATAGTTAACTTTAACACACGACACATGTTTGTGTCAGGCCAAAGCACGAGCTACAGCCAAGAGACCACCACGCCTCACCTCACCATCTTCTTTCAAACCCAAAACTCCCCACATTATAACTGGCAAATGCTCCCTTTTCATTCTCCTCCATCTCACCATTTCATCTTTCTTGCAAAACCAAATT
>NC_026150.1:24359666-24376071 GCF_000512975.1 Sesamum indicum
CAGCAAAGCAACATGGCAATCCATCACAAAGCAACAACGTTTGTTCTCCTGTTCTTGCTCTTTCTCCACTCACACACTACTGTTTTTGGTGCAATGGAGAATGTTGTAACAAGGACGTTGCAGCCAAGAAAGCTGCTGATTTCTGTAAACTCATTCTCTGTAAACAAAGGGAAGTTGAGCACCGGAGCAACGGTGGAGCCCGACAAAGCAGTCGAAAACGGGCTGAGGAAACGGCCTCCCAGTTCTTCCAATCCTACTCAGAACAAATGAAATCTTAATTCCCATGTAGATGAATTAGTACGAGGAGGGATCAATCATCAAATGTTTGTGTCTCTCCTTCACATAATTTTTGCAGTTTTCTTTGGTCTTTTTATGGTTGTTTTAGTTTAGTTTATTACAGGAAGGAAATTAAGTAGGCTTGATCAGCAGTAATTCAGCTCCTTTACTGGGCCATTTCCTCTGTTTCCCATGTCAGAAATTTTCATTCCTAATATTGTGTAATTATCATTAGGTCTGAGGAATGATCAAGTGTATGTAAACCACTGTTTACTGCTTAGCATTACCAAGATCTCATCTGTCTGCTTATTTTCACTTGTTTAAGGTAAGAATTTTTGTTGTTGGATCAATGCACATTCTCCTGATCAAACTCGGACAGGTTCAGGTTCAGATTCCAGTTAGCTTTAGCACCGTGTTGCTCTATTTAAGGATAGGTGCACTTCAGTTTTAGACATGAGTCCTGACTTCTCCTCCATACTTGGTACTTCATCACCAAGAATTTATGATGGTGTGGGAGGGAGAGAGAATTCAATTTTCTTGAGCGACATGGTTGTTTTTGGTGCAATGGAAGATGCTGAGATGGTTCTGGTTGTTGTTTGAGGCCAATCCGGCGTGGTTGTTGCACCACGACAGCTATGTGTTGTAAAATTCTAGTTCAAATTAGATTTAACCACGTCAAATCAGGTCTTATCGTGTGAATAATATATGACTTAACGAATGTAAATAACCGTCATGTGATTGATTTTGTTCAGTTTGACTAGGCTTAATTTGGATAAGATTGTTTTCTTTTTGTGAGCATTGCTCTAATCTGCTGTGGAGGTATGATTTTTCCATTTTCATTTATAAATTTACACAAAATAAGCGGTATTTTCGATAATTTCACTGTGTTGGCTCACAATACCATACCCCGTAAATTTGGCACATATCATATTTGTGTATTAAATAAAATATCTGAATCCAAATTAATGTCTCATTTTGTGTCTCAATATTACAAATGAAATATTTTATTTTCTTTTGAAGGGAAAAAAGATCATGCTCTCAAATTATTATTATTAAATCCGACTGAAGTGGGCCATGTCTAAGCTTGGCCCAATTCCAATTAACCAATTCTCGGCCTGCATTTCATTCAGCCCATTTTCAAGTTCTTGGGCTGGGCCTAAAGAACGGACTTGGCCTCTTGCAACATCATTTGCAACAAATGGCTATGAATTTACATTAGATTTACATCTACACCCTTGATTTTGTTTACACGTACAAACTATCCGTACTTTTTAAAAAATTATATATATACCTATAAAAAATACCAACATCATTTATACGTTAACTTCTCATTTTTTAAAAAAATTACACATAAATTATGAGAAACGTTAATGTTATTACATAACTACCCATGTTTTTTGGTTGTCAGAAATGTTTCTATAATTATACAATATTTTTGGTATAAATAAACCATAAATTAGGGAGTGTAAATGCAATTAACTCCTTAATTTGATTTCTGTTCATGTAATGATTAGAATAATTGAATATTTCTATCCTACAAATAATTTATTTTTTCTAAATAATTTCAGAAAATAAATTGGACATCACAATTTATCACCATTTCAAATATGATAAATTGTACTGTTGTTATAGGCTTATTTTGTGTTCTTATACAATTCAATTTCAGACACATTTTTTCAAAAAAAAAAGGTATAAACTAAAGTTAATTTATCTATTTATAGAGTATAATTGGACACATAGATGTCCTTATCCTTGCATCACTTTTGTAGAGGATAGGGAAAGGTTTTTAGGACATTGATAGATATATGGTTGAAATGAATTTGCATGAGCTGAGACCTCTTGCATCTGTGACCCTAGTGATGCCCCATTAATGTAATCAATTTGATGACCTATGGTCAAGGCCAATTTGGTCTTTTTAGGCATGTAATGATTGTTGTGCTACGAAATTAATTTTATTATTTTTTTTTCATGAATTCGATGCCCAGAAAATTCTTACTCACTATATTCAGACAAACTCGAGATACGGTTATTGAAATGTATGTAGTAATTAATCAAATCTTGATTAATGGATACAACGGTAAACCACGTCCACACCATTTTTGTTTTGAATTACAATTGACTTTTGATAGAATTAAGAAAGACAACACTCAAACATAACTATTAGTATTTAAATTGTTCAAAAAATTATTGATGCCCTGAGTTATAGGTATCAATCTTATTTTTTGAGAGGGTCAAATAAATTCTCTAACAGTATGAAAAAGACTATAATGCCCTCCTCATTTTGCCCAAAATAGAAGTTCTTCAACAGCCCCAAAGCCCCTCAACATTTCTACATTGGAGTTAAGTAATCTTACCCCCCAACAAATGGTTGGTCATCTAATTGATGAAGTCTCAATGGGAGTGATGAGCTATGCCCTACCCTTCTATTCAACTCCAAGCATTGTTTATTTATGGTCCTTTCTTCTTTCACATTTTGCATTCTACTCCACAAATTTCCTTTATTTAGTCTGCCATTTTCTTTTTACATTTTCTCTCCCCAAGAATCAATTAATTCGATAATATTTCCTAATCGGGCTCTTTGAAACTGCACTCTATACTTTATATATTGGGTGTAGCAAAGGCAGGAACCACAAATACCTGATTGAAAGAATAGGTTATGGATTCTCGTTACGTTTGTCATAATTATAAATATTCTTATTATTTAAAAAATTATAAATATTCTTGAAATTAACAACTATACAAAAAATACCACTTCAACGAGCTATAACGAGTAGTATTTGTTAAACATTCTTTAATTTAATAAATATTTATATTTTTTTTGAATAACAAGAATGTAATTATGATTATGACGACTTCATGGAAACTCAGTGTAATTTACTTTAGGGAAAAATGCAAGCAACCCCCTTGTGATATCACAAATGAACAAATTACCCCCTTATGAAAAAATAAATAGCGATTTACCTCCCTGTATTTTTTAAAATACAATAATTTACCCCCCTATGATTTTTAAAATGAAGCAATTTACCTCCCTGTATAAGGAGGTAAATTGCTTCATTTTAAAAAATATAAGGGGGTAAATTGCTATATTTTTTTCATAGGGGGGTAATGTGCTCACTTTTAATATCACATGGGATAAATTACTATTCACCCATTTACTTTATAATCAACATGATCGAGTACATGAGATAGAGTATATCATCTAAATGACCCTTTTCGTCAGCCTTGATCACAGGAGGAACTAGAAACAGTGTCACCAATTTCACTTAAGTTGAGATTGTGTTTGTATATTTAAATTGGAACTGAGGGGATTGGAACCTTTTTGAAATTTTAATAACAATTTTAACTGGCAAAAGAACAAAGAGGGCTGCTGCTTGATAAAAGGCAAACAACAAAAATTTATCTGCATTTATCACCGGCCTCCTGACTCACACACTCTCACACACACAAGGCTAACATAGATTATACACACTTGACACTTCTACTAAAGAATCTATAAAATCCAATCAACAAATTATCCCTTCACGTTTCCCAGCTGGGGGCTCATATCTCTATCTTCTCTCGTGTGCTATCTATCATACTCTTTGTTTTCTGGTACATGTGAGTTTTTGCCTCTTTATGGTACGATTTTATGCCTCTTGTTTCATTGCAGAATGACCAATTCTTGAGTCTTTTTGAATTAATCCTGTCTAGTTTTCAATTTTCTTGATCTGGGTTCTTGGCAGTTCCATCCAAGATCACATTTTTTCAGTAAAAATTAGCTTCTTTGAGCTTCTTACCGCAATCTTGAAATTAAATATTAATCTGGGCTTCAGTGGTTTTGGAGAGTCTGCGCGGCGCATGGTTTAGCAGATTCATTCTAATGACTTTGAGAAAATGGATTTCTTGGTGAGTTTCATCTTTCCCTTTTGTTTGCTTCGTTTCTTTTTTCCTTTAGCTGAGGGGGTTTAGTGGTTTCTGTAGTTATAAAAAGTGAAAGATGAAATCTTGATCTTATTGCTATCTGTAGGTGCTGCAGTCCATGGATCTGCCTTTAATTTGGTTCAACATGATTGTGACCCTGTAAAGATGGTTCTTTGTGCTCTGCATGTATTTCTTTCAAATAGAAACTGACCTCCTGAATCTCAATTATCATTCCAATATCACCAGAAAGTATACGTTTGGTTTGAATTGAAACTTTACTTTCTCCGTTGGTTTCTTGATTTCATGGTTCTCTCTCACTGTTTAATCTGCTCATGTGACTGTTTGTTAGACTGTGTGTAAAAGGAGTGACATGAAAGGTTATTCTTAGCCTTCTAGTGGGGAAGAAGGGATGATGATGTTTCTGGATCAGATACTGGTGAAATCCTCTGGTAGTTGTGTTTCAGGTGTCATGCTTTGTCTGTGTTGTTTTGAGGTTCCTTAGTTGTAATGTGTTGAAAAACAAATAATCCAGTGGTTTGAAACTGTCCTGAGCATGCTGTGTTTATCGATATGCAACAGATTCCAATGTGTTTGTGTTGTCTGAAAACTTTTTGTTGATGTCTGATATGCTTACTTGGGTTGAAATTCTAGTTGCTAAACTTAAATCTATATCCTTTCTCATGGTTTGTTGCTAAGTATTTTTAATTTGGTATATTAATTTGTGCTGTGTTTTCCAATGAATCTTGGCCCAATTCCATAGCTAAGAAATCTGCCTATGAAGTTAGACTGAAGTTTGAATTCAAACACCCGAACTCAAGCGTGTGATTATGTAACTTTCCCTGCTGGTTGAGGACAGAAGATTCTACCTTTGATCTACATATGATACTACTTGGTAGCTTGTCTCAGAGAATTACTATCCACTGTGAGGCTTCATCCGGACGCTGAGAAAGTTCATGTTTATCTTGAGCATGATATGGTTACCTTTTATGTTTTCTCTTCAAAGTTGTCTCTATTTGGACTTGATGGGCTTAGAAAAACTACAGGTTGTACTTTGATGTTGTTCGGAAACCGGGCTAATAATTGCCTGACTAGGTAATGCTGGAGACCATAAGAACGCTCTCAATGCTGCGTTCTGAATGTGAAACATTATCATTTTCTTTTTCTTTCATGAAATTTGGTTTTGATGTTCTATATAGTCAAATAACATATGATTTGTGTTTTTGGTTGGCAGAGATATAGACAACTTGTGTGATATCACTACGTTTGTATATGATTATGGGCCGGGGCAGAGCAAAAGGAAAGAAGCTGTCCGTAACTAACCAAGAAGATCTTGGGAGCGGTGAGGAAGAAAAGATCCCTGCACAGAAGAGAAGAGGAAGGCCACAGAAATCACTTAAAGAGGAGATAGACGAGGATGAATCCCAGAAAATAGACGAGGAAGACAGTGACGACACAACTGGGCTACCCAATAAAGACATGAAAGGCAAAATTTCGACACAGAATGGGAAAAAACGGAAAAGGAACATCCAAGTAAAGGAGAAAATCGAGTCAGTGAAAGAGGAAAATGGAAGTGTGACCAGATCGAATGCTGATGAGTCGAACAAATCAAATGGTTTCCGCCAAAACGGAAACAGGCGAAAGAACAAACCCCGTCGAGCTGCTGAGGCAATTGTGGAGTGCAACTGAAAAGAGTGATCAGTGATCAGCCTCTTGAAGAGAACTTTTGTCTGTAACAGCAGATGCCAGTGGAAGTGAAGAGCTTGTCTCCTCTACTTGTGTTCTTACAATTTTTACTTCTCATTTTTTGGCACATTTGTTCTGAATTCATAGTGTATTTGGACATGGCTGGTCACACTTGTAATGATTTTGAGACATTGGTGTCTTGTGATGACAATGATATCTTCTGTGATGTTCACATGATTGCTGTTGTTGTTCTTTCAAGAATGGAGCTCTTGTATATCACTGTGTGATTTCACTGCCCTTCAGACAAAACTTCAAACAAATTACATGTATTATTATACTATTTCATTTTATTGGGAATTTCAGCTACTTGAGGACTCCTATGATCCAAGATTAATCTGATGATATTATAAAATAAAACATAGTAATTGTTATATATATGAGATTATTTGATTTCTTTTTTCTTTTACGGTTCTACTCTCATTATTTACTAAAAATATAAAATTTATCGTGTGAATTTGAATAAAATTCAACAGTTAAACATATGTTTCTTATATTGAACGTGCAAATAAACAATATAAATCATGTCACATCAATATAATTTAAATCTCATTTATAATAATATGCGGTCCTCGCACCTCATGATATGTTACTAATATATATATATATATATTTATATGTGTGAAATATAATTATTTTTTTATTAAATTTAGAAGTTATTAATCTCCCAAATATTTATGTACAATTTTGTGAAAAAATATATTAGTAGTTGATTAAGTAGTAATAATTTATAATTTAATTAAAAAAATGGCATTATGAAATCTTATACTGTATTATATGAATATTTTTAGGTTACTCCTATATATATATGTATATAAAAATACTCTTTTTGAGTTAAGTTTTTCTCTGTTGGGCCTACAGCGGGATTGTCTTCGGGCCAGTCATACCTTTGGCCCAAATCTCGGAAGAAATTACAAAACTATGGCCCAAGATGGAGAGGAATAGGCGGCCCATCGGTTGTTCTTGATCGCGTCCCACCATGCACGATTTCACTGTTTTTGAACAGCGTTTTTCTGTTTTTAGTTGGTCCTGAATAATCGCGCGACTTATGTATAATTTTGGCAATCGCTGGGAGAAATTTTCCGGCACTGAGCAGAAAAATCGACACTGAAAACGGCGGAATCAGGCTCGATCAGTGAAGCCCGGCGGTTGTTCTTAAACACAGTAGGTTTCCACATATTCTATCGCATCTTTGTATTTTTGGTATGTGTTTTCGCATCTCTGTATGTCTACGTGAAAGAGTTCTCTGTTTAAATATCTGATATCTGATTTTTGGGCTGTTCTGAATCTAATATTTCTTTTTACCTGAGAGAATTGCTGGCAGAGTACTTCTCAGAACACGAATATTGCTTGTATGGTTGTGGTGTTGATTCCCCCCCTCCCTCTTGTGTGAAGGATTGTGCTTGCGTGTATTGAGCATTTGGTTGTTGAGCGATGTCTTCTTTTCGTTCAAATTAGGTAATAATATAATTTCCTGTGTAAGCTATGTATTTGTCTCCAGAATCCTAATCGCACTATCAGGGATTTGAATGTGATTTCCCCAACACGATTTTTTGTTTCTATCTGGTGTATGCCCTGGATACCACAAGGTGAAATGGCCCGCTGATGGATATATGTACTAACAAGTTACCAGTATGGGGATGATCCTGTTACTAACTTAAACCAGAGTTCCAACAAATGTATTGATGTGATATTTTTTATACTCTTGGTTTATTAGTTTTGCAGTATTCCTGTTTCCAGATTATGGATTGTGTAATCATGTAATGCCAGTGGAATATACACTTCCAGCCTTTTTCTTGTGGTTATTCTGAGAAAAATATGGGTTCTTAGCTTATCATGGAAAGCAGCAAATATGCTACTGAAAACCAACTATAAAGATAGGTTCCATCTTTTATTGTCTACTGAAAGCTTGAAAGACTTACTAATTCATAATCCTATAGGAACAATTTAGTTGACAAACTCTTCCTTCATTGCTAGGGACAGAGCACCTAGGCTACCTTCAGTCCCTACAGTCACACCAGGCATGGCGACAGCTCTGCTTCCCACGAATCCACCTTTTCTGACAACAATCTTTCCATACTTAACTTGCCCCCCCTCACCCTCATATATGTGTCCAAAGAGCAAAGCTTCCCTCCCTACAGATCCGTACTCTTCTAATTCTACTAATTCAGGGTTTAACACAGCCCCCATGCTGTCCACATAAACACCTCTGTCCCAGGCAATTTCTGATCCCATGAGCTTCATCCATACGTTAAAGAGAAATGATCCACTTGCCATTTCCATGAAATATTCTCCAACCAGTGTCCGTATAGCCTGCCAAGTAGTGTCCGTGAATATCCTTGCACTCCAGATCGGCTCGATCTTTCCTTCTTTCCTCTTACCTACCAGAATCCATTTACTCAAGACACAAAGAAGCCCTGCTAAGATGCCTGAGAAAAGCCAAAAGAAAGGCAGCAAGAAATGCATCTGTGTTTTGTGGATCTTATTCAGGTAGAAGATGAAGTTCATCGGAGCAAAGATTACCACTCCAATCAGAAAATAAGGCAGAAAAATCTGCAGAAATGGTTGAGCAGAAATCAGCCACAAGGTTACATACCAAGGCCGCGCCAGTGTCACTTCTTTGGAAACATTTTTCTCCAGTGTTGCTGCCATTGGACAGCCTGAAAGATCAACTGTGACATCAGACTGGTCCAAGAAAGTCCTCCATGCCTCAGGAAGTGGCTTTTTGTTTCGTAGATGTTGGCATATTGCATACACTACTGAACGGCCGTGATCCATTGATGCACTCTGATTACATGATGAAGCCCTGATGACATCCACTTCCGCGCATCTGAGAAATGGGTTGAACTCCAGACCTTCTGATTCCTCTTTGGTGAGCACTTGATCAATTGTGATCTCCCCCACGTCAAAGTGTGGAAACTCTCCTTCATCCCATGGCTTGGTACAGTCAAGTGCAATTTCGCGTGGTATTTCGTCATCTGGGACTGATCGCATTTGCAGCTGAAGGACATAGCGAACTCTGTCCGGAGAATTCACTCGCCTTTGGAAATCATCAGAGAGGAAAAGTAGAGGACGCTTGTCACTCTCATCTCTTGGGATTGCACCTGTTTCTGGCGGAAGTATACCCATTGGCTCTACCTTGCCATTGTCCTCCCCAAACTTCTTATCAAAGGGCCTTAACTTGAATTTGACATACATTTCTTGTCCATCTTTGAATCTGAACAGCCTGCAAATATTTGAGTAATAGTGAAGCTCGGTGTAAGAGTCTGCCCGCCTTAAGGAGCCCCACATTGCATCACGAATGTGTGGAGCATGCTTCACATGTTCTTCTCGTGCTGCAGCTCCACAGACAAGCCATGTGGCAAAGTCACCTATCGTTCGAGCATGAAAAGCATTACCAGTCTTCAAGGTCAAATCAAGCAGTGGAGATCTTTCAGCAGTGATGTTTGAGAAGATTCTTATTGCTGCACCACGTGGGTCCAGTCGTGCATCATCATCTGAGCTTAAACAATTACTATGGCGCATGATGATGGTGTAAGTCTTCCCAGGAGAGAAGATTGTATGATCTGGAAGACCTGGTATGTGATCATAAAGCCTTAGACTTCCCTTACCAGCAGCACCAATCCGGTGGAAGTATCTTGACTTTACCTTGAGTGTTGAGCCTGCGAAATTTGCTGCAAGATTTCCCAGCACTTTCCTATATTTCATGTCCATCTCCTCTATCCTATCATCAAAAGATTGGACAGTGTTCTTAACCATGACTGGGGTTGGAGAGCCAACAAAAACACCACCACTTTGGAGAACTCTGTTTGCAGGAGCAACTGAAAGTGCCCCAAGAATAACATCTTTCTCAATGACAGAACCAGGGAGGACTAGACTTTGACTCCCTACTACTGAGTTGTCTTGTATCTCGATTCCCCCTGAGAGGTAGCCACTTGAGTTGTAATAGCCAGGAATGATGCGGCTGAAATCCCCTAAATGTACCCCATCAGCTAGTGAAATGAGTTCTGGGTCTGACACAGGATTGATGGCTCTGATAGAACAATGTTCCCCAATTTTGGCTCCAAGATGGCGTAAATACAAACAGAAAGCTTCTGTTCCAGAAAGAAAGCGAGCAAATCTTATGTGACAAGCAGTGACAATCCTGTGGAGGAACCAAGTTTTGACAGGTGTTCTAGACATATCTTCATTTCTTACTATATAGGATTTCAGTAAGCAGGTGTAACAACAGAGAATAATGCCGTAAGTGGTGTAAGCCATGGCTATCGAGATTGCAAAGCTGATTGGGCTTGAGGGGATGGTATTAAATATTACTGTGTAGGCAACAATGGTGTGAGGGAACCAATGAAAGGCTCCAGATATGCTAATAAATGCAAAGTGCTGCATGGTGGGAGGCTTTTGCAGTAGCCAGAGGTAGATAAAATAAGACATAGCTGCCGATAAGCTGCCAAGACAACCTATTGCATAGATGCAAATTAAGTGTCTGATGGGTGCATAATTCTCACAGTTTTTGTTGATAATTTGCCATCCCATTTTACCCTGTGGCCATCATAGAAGAGGGAAAGCCAAGGTCAGTGAACGACTCTGTAGATATTGATTTACAGTTTCCCTAAACATGCTCCCATTAATCTTTTAAATACCAATCGAACTATGTGTATACTCCAGTATATAACTACTTCTGCCAGTTTCTGGGACCAGGATACTTAGAAAGGCTATATCGTGTATTAATGCTCAATACAAATTGCTATATCAGTTCTGCTATTGATTCCTGTTTTCCATAACATTATCCAGTGCATGGTGAACAGGTGAATTGCTGCATGGCTGAATTGTGGAGACCTGACTTCACTTATTTACAAGTCATTCCTATTTCAGGACTTAAGTTATTGAATAAATATGCATTAGGAGATTTTACTAGTGATAAGAGAATTTTGTAACGTGTTGCATGCATACCTATTATCTAACCAGTTTCAGTAAAGAACTTTGAATTAAGTTTCCGAAAAAATAGAGGTTACCTTTTGCATGTTATCGGCATTTGTCATTGCCTCACTTTTTCCTTCTCCACCAGAAGTGAGTGCAAGTACTTCATCTCCATCTTCCACCACTGTGCCTCTCTGAAGCAGAGCATATGGTCCCACGGAAGATCTTCGGCCGATTCTGATGGGGGAGAAACTCAAAATTCCATTTTTCAATTCATGGCTTTGAAGCAATGCTCCTTCTGCAAGTACTGCATCTTCACCAATTGAAACTAAAAATGGATCAGTGATGTCAACAGTGTCGAGTAATGCAGAGGATGCAATCTTAGCTCCTAGCATCCTGAACCAGTAGTTGATGAACACAGTGCCTCTCAGATGAACTGCTAGAACTCTTGAAGAAATCTCTTGAGCCTTGTAAAGTGTCCACCATTTGATGAATTCAGCAGACCAAATTGAAACCTCTGGATCCAATGCGTAGTTTGGCTGCAGAAATGGAGTGCCCAAGAAAGCTATGCAAATGCAAGTGGAGAAAATACATAACATCCAAGAAAGCGGGGCACACACCAGTATAATCAAGTAGCCGAACCATGTACCTCTCTGCACTGCATGGCCAGTAGATGTCCAATATGTAAATGTGGAAACTGAGAGATATGCAGGGAACATCAACAAGAAGCAAACATAAGCAAGTGCCACAAGTTGCAATAACCAAATGCTCAGCTTATGAGATGAAGAAGCCTCAAGAACCATTGCTGTTGCTTTTGAGTTTTTCTTTGTAGAATTTGGCAAACCAGGGGCTGCTTGAGGGCGAGATTTCTTTAACAGACTGTCTGAAAAATTTGCTAAGTCATCAATGCAGGTTGCTGTAAAAATATCAATGGCACCAACAGGAACCCCAAGAAAATCTGAAAGTTTTTGAGCGGCTCGGACCACACCAATAGAATCGACCCCATAAGATACAAGACTTTCAGTGATGGAGATATTGGCAATAGAAACTCCAGTCATTTGAGAGAGCAGCTCCATCAAAAACTTAATTATGTCTCTCCTAGTTATACTGGAATGTGTTGGAGGGTTAGCTCTCATGCCTTGGGGTTCTGACTCATTCTGCTTAGTCTGGATCAGCAATTTTTCACCGGTACCTAGCTGATAAACAATATCCAGCGTTCCATCAACAAACTTTCTATTACATTCAAACCTCTTGATTTTTCCTGATGTTGTCTTACTAATGGTTTTTGGTTTTATCAGAACAATGGTAGCAACCATTACTCCATGTTCTTCTGCAACGCAGGTCTGGATCTGTCTGAGAGCTTCCTCCAGAACAGATTTAACTTCTCGAACCTCTGCAATTACCACCAACCCAACTTGATCAGAAACTTCAGAAATTGGTATCCCTTTTGACAGAAGTATCTCCTTAGGAACACCAATTGCAGCACAACAGCCAGGACGTATGAGTTGGCATGAGTTCTCAACTGTTTTCTCAACATCCGAGGAATATATATTCCTCCCTGCAACAATTATGAGATCTTTTATTCGACCAGTAATGAATAATTTTCCATCAATAATTCGCCCCAGGTCTCCCGTTCGTATGTACTTCTTTCCAGGTTGGCTATTTAGCTCATTTCTGAATGTCTTTTGGCTCAAGTCCTCCTTGTCCCAGTACCCAACTCCAGCACTTGGGCTACTAATCCATAGCTCGCCTTCTTTTCCAAAGTTTTCATGTTCTGTGCCAGTTTCCAGATCAACTATTTTGATATGGACATCAGCATCATCATCTTGATTAATATAGCCACAACACACCCTATCTTGCCAATCAACCAATATCTCTTTACCCTTGCCATATGCACTACATACATAAACACAGTTCTCTGCTAATCCATAACCCGGAGCCATAACCTCTTGAGAGAGTCCAAAAGGTTGAGTCAAATCAAGAAACTTTCTCATGGTTGTTGCCCTGATTGGTTCAGCCGCAACCATGAGAAAAACCATGGAGGACAAATCAAAATTTTGTCCTTTGTTGGTCTCTAACCTACGATTAAGGAGTTCGAAAGCAAAATTGGGTCCAGCGCTATGAGTAGCACGATATGTGCTTATAGTTTGCAACCATAAGAGGGGATTCCTGATAAATGTCAGTGGAGAAAACAAAATTGCAGACCCTCCACTTACCATACTAGTGAAAAGTCCCCCAATGAGTCCCATGTCATGATACTGAGGCAGCCAACTAACTAGTACTGTCTTTGATGTGCTCTTGTATTTTCTCCTCATCATTTTTACATTGTGAATAAGCCCACCATGAGTTATCATGACACCTTTGGGGTCACCGGTTGAACCTGATGTGAACTGAAGAAAGCATAAATCATGTGCCGAAGGTTCATACCTCTCTGCTGTGTGACTGCGGGATATGGAGATTTTGGCTTTTTTCACCCAAGAATCTGTATGCAACCATGGCAAATCAGGCCAACAGGGGGAGTGTTTGCTGTTTCCTTTAAGAGCTAACATGTTTCTGGCAGAAGCTGCCTTAACTGTTATGTGATAGCTAACAGTTGATAGAATTGCTACTGCATTGCATGCTTTGGCAATGTTAGACACATGAAGCAAAGCTTGTCCACCCCTTTGAGCTGGATCTGGTGGAACTGCAGGCACTGGTACAACACCAGCTCTCAGACACCCGAAGAAGGCATCAATGAAATCTAGACCTGGGATATAGACCAAGAGAACCCTATCACCAGTCTTGATGGTTGGGTTATGACATGTCAAAAGTTTTTCGCAGATCTCGGAAGCATTAAAATGAAGTTGTTTATATGTTCTCTGTGCTACAACATGTCCCTTCTCATTGATCCATGTATATAGCGTCCTGCTCTGGGTGACAATATGAGTACCCCAATATCTCAAGTATGCATCAAGTGAGGAAAGATCTGGAAACTGGACCCCTGGTGATTCATTCAATTGCTTGGAAACTAAGCCTCTGCAATTTGGTTTCACTGTCATTAGTCTCTGCAGAAACATTGGACAAAATTAGTTTGGCTCATAGATATCATTGTGTTTATCAATCAATGACAGCAGTACCCATGTTCTAATAATATGTATTCATGTTCTTACCTTTACATATGGGTAGCTTGGTTCGGGATTATAACTTGAGAAATGCTTCCGAACTAGCTCCAAGGCATATCTAGAGTTCCTCTCAGTCAGCTCAAATGCCATTAGCCCACCAACATAGTAAGTGTTCTGTTGACCCTGCAGTAGAAACTCCAGCTTGTCATAGAACCCGTCCTTCATGTCTGTTTTTTTCCGAAATATGAATATTGTCAGAAGTTATACAATAGATGCCTCTAGTAGTTCTTATATCAAGTAGCTCAGCATACCTTGACTGTTCACATGAGGAAAGTACTTGAATTTTCGTTGTAATACCACACTCTCCATCTCACCTCCCATTCTTTTAGCTGCAGCCATGGCAAGCTTGGTAACTTCAGTTCCCTGTATATCAGCAGAGTTCCCATAAGACCAGAACAGGAAGATATTTGTATCCCCATAAAATCTTTGCATTGCAACAGGATTTCCTATAGTTGCAGGATCATCCATAAACTCATCAAAGTAGTAGAAACCCTTTGGAATGTGCTCCAATCCCTTTATCTTCAAGACAGTGGTGTAGTAGTCAATAGTTTGTACTTTACTGAACAACTCCTTTTCTAGCTCACTTGTGTCAATACAGTCGCTCACAGTACCTACGCGGATAAGCAGTTAGATAATCTGGAGGAAATTACTTGACTTTCTTTTTGTGTGATAAAATATACTGTACCTTCTGCATTCATGGAAGGTGATCTATATGTCTTCCCACTGTTAAAGGGAAAAGCACCAGAGATGATGATTTTATCAAAATCTCTGCCTTCTACTTCGCCATTCACAGTTTGAAGTTTAACTTTGATGCCAGATGAATCACGTCTAATTGATAGTACTTCTGTGTTGCAACAGACTTCTATTGGCAGCCGTTCGCTCAACTTCTTCCAGAGACTCATGTAACCTCCTTTGAACCGCCGAATTTTTCCAGCCATTGATGTCCTTGTGAACTCATGAATGTAAGCATAAGGCATGTCTTGCACATATCCATATCCTGATGCTGTGTATCCATATATTACTGATTTAGGAACTGACGGAAAGCCTTCAGTCTTCAGATATTCCGGTGCCAACTCTGGAGCAATTTCACTCACAGCATGTACTCCAATTCGACCAGATTCCTTAGCCCTATCCTGCAGAAAGAGGAGATTGCATCAAAATTCGTTAAGTAGCTGAAAAAGTACAGGTATATTTTGTCTTATGATTTGCTGACCTGGAGTTTCAGTGTAAGAGATATCACAGATACATAATCTTCTACCAAATTCATTTCCTTGAGAGCTCCACATGAACTGTCAATAAGTGCAAATTTATGGGTGTCCATTTCCTCTGTTTCTACACCAACCTCGCCAGCCAAATGAAATATAGAAGGAGCACTGTTTGCTGCAAGAACTTGACCTCCCAAATCATAGATCCTTCCTGTAAGGAGACAATAAAGGTGTTTGAATATAATCCTCTTTTTACTGAGGTACTTTGAGCATAAAGATTTTCATCCAGCATATGCAAGACGCTACGCAGTTGACTACTAGCTTTCCATTCTCAACTGTTATCAGATTGGTCATGTATAAGCATTTGGTTTCAGCTGTATGCATTCATACATATTTCATCACCTTTACTTTATAGTAAAACGCTACTCACGTTGAATCTTTCCTAGAAACAAATTACTGATGTGGCACATACCTTGAATTTTAACTGATTCACACATGCCACCAGGGGAGTGATTTATACTAAAACATTACTCACATTGAATCTTTTCTAAAAACAAGATTTCTCATGTGGCACATACCTTGAATTTCAAGTGATTCACACATGCCACCAGGGGAGTGATGTTTCTCAAGTACTGTTACATTACTGTAACCCAGCTTACACAGTGCATAAGCAGCCGAAAGCCCACTGGGGCCACCTCCAACTACTGCAATCCTTGTATGTGGAGGAAAGCAAGGATGCAGCTTTGAGAATTGATCATCAATGGATACTCCATCCATATTTTCCAGGCAATTTGCTCTGCAGGTAAGTTGTATTTGACTATTTAGTCGAATTGAACATAAAATGCATGTGTACATAACACATACATCAATTTTCCAAACATCCTCACAGAATTCTAGCATTATATAGAAGCATGCAGATATTGCCCTTGCATTTTTGCACCAAGGATTCCAATAAAATGCTTACTAAAGGAAGGAACTTATCTGACTGCTTTAGGAGCTAGAAAAAATTTATCCTCAAGTTCAAAACATGAGGCAAAGTAAAGCCATGATAGCTGGTAGACAACCTAAGACAAAGTTTGTTACTACAAAAGCTTAATAACGGAACCAAATATTGCTTACATTTGCACTAGCAGCTGAGAAAAACGAGTGCAGTTTTGTACAATCTTTTGTGAATTGTTTTGAATTTGGTGGGGTGGGGGTTAGACT
>NC_026150.1:24376081-24396860 GCF_000512975.1 Sesamum indicum
AAGAGACGAGCTATGAGTCTTTTTACGCTACTTCATTGAGGTTCCAAACACTAGGCTTGAAGAAAGATAATACATCTCGACGTGTTTATATAGCATGGCCATGAAGCATGAAGCTAATACGTGACAGAACTTCACAGACAGTGACATAATTTGTTTGCTCTCTTTGTTTTCCTTTACCTTGACAAATTCTCAGTATTTCAAAGTTGTATTACATTCAATACATGCATCACTGGATTTTGGAGTTTACTAAATCACATGGTACACAGAGCCGTCCCCAGTATGAGATTAGCATTAGCACAGGTATTCCTACACTTTGACAAGGTCTCACCATACATGTATTTCTAGAGAAATATTTTGAACCTTAAAAACAAAAAAATAAAAATAAAAAAGGAAATAAATAGCTGTAGTTTTTTATTTGACTCGATTATAATAACCTACATTTCCATCCTTTTCTTCTTCTAGAATATCCAACCTCAGAGAGTATCATCTGATGCAAAACCAGGTTTACGAAGGATTTTACGATGAACTTAAGTAATAAAATACAGGTTTTGTCTGGCATACACGTTTTTATCGCTGTTCATCCACAAAAGAAATCACTTTTCTGTAATAAATGGCGAAAGATTTAATCATTCAGTGCTTTTCAGTTCATGGATTACGAATCTTCGAGTAAGGATATTCCAGCAAAATCAAACTGTCTAATCGAAGTGATTAATACTTGTGTGTTTGGATCTTAGGAACATATTTGAATGTGGCTGTCCGGTCGGAGAATGGCCTTATGCTCTTGTATTATGGATAACTAGTCGATTCATTTGAACACTCTTGTCCAACAGAATTACGACAGTGGTGAAGCATATACTGTGGTAGATGCAGCATCTTGATGAAGCACACACTTTTAATTAATCATAGGTTGATTTGTCTTGGGTAGGAAAGGTTTCTTTGATGGTAAATACTTGTGGTTGTTGCCAACCTCATCTCCTCCTAATAGTACTTAAAATTATTGAAGCAAGATGTGCACTATTTGGAGTCGTTTTCTATAACAGAACAAAAATGACGGCAAATATAAGTATGTTAGGGGGTTTATGAAACTCAATCCAAAGCACCACCACCAATAATATATATATCAAGCAAAGCTAGTCTACCCACTTTTTCTATATAAATTACAAAATACTCTCACATCAAAGCGTGATTTTGATATCTATAGTAATTTAATCTCTTCTCGAAAAATAGTATTAAATATATATCCTTTTTAATATATTTTTTGTATTTTTCTTATCCATGTGTCGGTCGGATCGAACATGAAGACGTAAGGGCAGCTGACTGACACGACGGTGGCTCCATACGGGATGAAGGTGGAGCTTGAGAACAACAACAAATCTGAATTAGGACAAGGAAGCAAGGGAGCAATAGCTACATAGGGCAAGGCAAGAGGAAGAGGAGGCAGAGGCAGGGATTAAGGCATATAGTCCACTCTTAGGATTCTGGTAAGAGGGCGCGCGTCGTTTTTTTGGGGAAACCCCCCTGTAACCCCCCGGCTGCACTTGGTGTATTCCGTTCGTGCTCCTCACTTGAGGATCACTCTCTGCTAGCCACCCACTGAAAGCCGTTCGGATGCCTCACTCCATTTAGCTCGGTAGTTAAATACGGATTCGGCCAGTCGGCCGGCGCCCGCTGCGCTCTGCCCGGACACCCCTACTGGTTATAGCAAGAAGACCGAAGGACAACTGCTAGCTATAGAGGAACTCAAGCAAGGTAGCTCATTAATACAACTAGCTACAATCGACTTAGCTGCCTTACTTATGCGTTCGCGCCTTCCAACTAGGAAGACGCTCTCTACCCGCTACCCTATTAGCTAACCGTTCGGTCCCCTTCGGGTCCCTCTCTCCTTTTCCGGCTCTCTCTGGGGGAGCTTCTCCTTCCCCTCTACTATGCCTGTTCCCCTAACGCTTTTTGGGCTAACGGGAAACAGGCTAGGGTCGGGAAAGCAGCAGCCCCCCTTGCTTATAGCCCACTCGTGCTTTCCCACTAGGAAATCACGCAACGAAATAATATAACAGAGTTAATAATGTATAATTATTATAAGAGACTTTTATATTGCATACAAATTTTTAATTTGGAAAGTGAATTTTAGTATATTAAATTTGTATTGTGTTTTTTAAATTCAATATTTTAATTTTAAATACTTTTTAGGTGTTTTTATATTTAAAATTAATATATTTCATAAATAAATCTAACTTCTTGTAATATATATGAACTCAATAAAAAATTTAAGTTAATCAAATATATTTAAATAAAACAATAATATAAATAAATTAATTTAAAATATATCTAAATGTGAAAAAATGGGCAAAATTGACATTACACACTTAAATAACCTTAAAAAAAGACCAAAAGATGAAGCCCACTCACAAAATAAGTGAGTGTCAGACACTCTCTATTTGAACTTTTTTGTTGTATTTTATAAAATACAAGAGTTTTTGGCCTATAAGATTAACACAAGGGGATTTCTTGTTATTTCACTAAAATATAGGGGGTGTTACACAATTAATAGTTATTGAATAAAAATTGAACAAAAAAAACTAGTCATTCTTTTGTACTGTTCTTTTACTTCATATATATGGAATAAGGTGAACATCATTATTGTATCTATTTCTTGCAGGAGTAGATGAAATACTTGAACAAAATATTTTAAATAAATAGAGACTCCAATAATGTTAACATCATTCCATATATATAAAGCAAAAAAACACAAAATGAAGATAAGTTTTTTCACTTATCAACGGCTACTTTTTATCCAATGATTATACTTTGAGAACAAATTTAATCACAGTTACCCTCTTGATTTTGGGATGGATTGGCTTAATTATATTTTAAAATTGGTTGATATGGATTGACTAAATAAAATTATATTTTATATGGGTTGGATATGGGCTGTTAATGAACTTAAAATAGTTCGTTAATGGGCCTAATATGGTCGGGTTCTTAAAGATTCAACCTATAAACTTAAAAAAAAAAGAACCCACAATCTTCCTTTTTCAATCGGGTGAACTCTCAACTCCCTTTCTCCACACACAAACTACAAGAAAACAGAAGATTACTGATAAAAAATCAATTGACAATCTTAATATTGTCATTAATTATATGTAGTGACAAGACTGTTTCTTTTGTTATAATAAGAAATTTCATGATTTTAATAATTGCTATTATTTTGTAAACAATATTATTAACATGAATTAATGAAAAATAAATGTCCACAAAATTGTCACTAAGTATAATTAGTGACTCATGTATAGTGATGATCTAGTGACAACAAATCATACTTGTCATTATTTTATGTTGTCAGTAAGTTTTTAATATAGATGTGTCACTAATTTTATTTAGTGACAACTTTATACATATTTTTTGTCATTGATAATTATATAGTGACAAGATTAGAATTATTGTTACTATATATATAATATTAACGGTATTTTATAAATTATCACTTGATAGTTTGTCACTAATATTATATTGAATAAATTAAATTTTGTCATCCGAACTATGATCGTTTTTATACTTTGGTGTCTAAAATTTTTTGTGTCGACTTACCATATCAACTTTATGAAATTTTGCACTTTCTCATTTGTAATTATTTTTCCACCAAATTTTTTGTCCAAAAAAGCCATTACATACAGTGTATATGTGATATATTTAAGGGTTATTGTGATGTGATATTTTTTTACATATGCACATGTAAATTTTTTCGCTCAAAAAAATAATCATACTTGATAAAGTGTAAATTTCACAAAGTTGAGATGGTAAGTTGACACAAAAAAAAATATAGATGCCAAGTGTGAAAACGGGCATAGTTCGGATGGCAAAATGTTGTTTACCCTATTATATTTTCTTGTAGTGACATACAAACACACACTCACAACTCTCTTTCTCTATATACTTTATATTTTGAATAAATTACAACGACTCTCCTGAAATTTAGCATAATTACGAATACATTCTTATTATTTTAAAAATTACCAATATCCTCCTGATTTTGATAGTCGTCTGACAATTATTCCATTCCATTAGTCTTTGTTAGGTGTTCATCTATTTTTTATGATAAACTAACTAAAAATGCTCTTTTGGACTAAGAATCATAATTTTATTTATTTTGAAAAAAAAATAATTTTTTTTTATGACCAAGTGAATAATCTTTATAATTTTTAAAATTTTTTCATCCACCCATTCAAATTTTTCACTAAATACAGTAAGGACATAGTTAACAATTTCATACCACCATTCATGGATTGTATAAATCTATCAAACATTGGGCGGATATTTGTAATTTTTCAAATAATAAAGAGACATTCGTAATTATAACAAATCTCAAGGGAGGTCGTTGTAATTTATCCTATATTTTAATGTGACTTTTTTTTATTTTATATTACATCTTATGATTCTGAAGGTGATGAAAATAAAATTCTCCTCTCAATAAGTATAGACAATTTCGTTGCTCGACTTAGTGTTTATTCAAAATGAACATTCAAAATTTTATAAATTATTTTGATAAACGTACTATTTTATTAGATATTTAGTATATCTTTTTATTTTATGATTTAACAAATAAATCTTAATGTATGTCATTAATCATAAATGGCATATGATACAAATTTAGTCGTATTGAATTACAAGTGGTAATTATATTTTTTTAATTAGTTCAAATATGATCCTTTCTTCTTTTTGTTGTGTAAAATTTTGAAATATTTGAATTCAAAATTAATAAAATAATTTATACTGATCCCCCAACCCATTTGCAACCCAATCCATTTTAGACCCACCCACTTGAATTCATTTTGAAACCTACCCATTTTAAACCCGACTCATTTAGATCCAATCCAAACTCAATTCAATTTACCCATTTGCCACCCTAATATTAAGAATTAACTTAGTTTTGGGTAATTAATTTGAATTAATTTAAATTGAAAGTTCATAATGTGGTCATACCCACCAAAGTTGCCCATGAAATCAATCATAGTCGTCCACGAATTAAGGCTGCAGTCCTTTTAAGACAGTGATGAGACATCAATTTCATAGACTTGTGACGTATTTTCTCACAACAAAATGCATCATGTTAAAAGCATGGATTACATACATACGTCAGCTCCAAAAACTATTTTTATACACTTTACATTTACACCGCTAAAAAAATTTCCCGTCTTATATCTCTTTTTATTATAATTTGAACGAAAAATATTAACATGAATCAAATTGTAATGAAAGAAAATTAGATGTACAAAGTGGATTTTTAAAGAAAATATAAGTATAATTTTAAAACTTCTTTGAGAAAATTGGAATTTTACTTTTCAAAAAAGAGTCTAAATGTAATTAACCTTTATATATATATATATGAAATTTTAATTGAAATGTATACATCAATAATATTTTTTAAAAATAAAATAAGAGAATATTAACCTCAACCGAGTAACACTATCGCCATATATCTATATTTGATTTAATACACTTAAACTTTCTCTGAAAATACAAAGTTATATTTTCTCCGAAAAGACTTTTGAACTTACACTTACACCCACTCCAAAAATTATTCATTTACTCCTAATCTCCTGCTATTAGGGTATGAAAAAATATTGATATCAACAAAAAAATTAACATATATTCAACTTTTTTTTTATTTAATATTCTTATGTATATTGTTGTACTTATAAAGAGATAACTATAATACACATATATGAAATGAGATTAATCATTATATTTTTTAGTTTAAATATAAAATTATTATTAAATAAAAATATAATTAAAAACTTATGAATTTTTTTTTGCTAGCATCAGTCCTTTTTCTTCCAAACCCAAATTAAAAAAAGGTCAGTTGTAAATAAGAATTTTGGGAGGAGTATAAGTGTAATTTTGAAACTCTTTTAGGCAAAATGTAATTTTATATTTTCATAGACACTCAATATTATGAAATAATATGACAATCCTATTGTTCAAAGAGAATTGGAAACGTAAGTTGAGATACTATTGCTGGAGTACTTGAGGGTTGCAGACCATCCAAAATCAAAAGCACGCTTTATACATTAATCTACCTCTTGCAAGCAGTACACGTGAAAGCTCTTCAAGTGAAGCTGTGAAAATCTATTATGTAAGAAAGGAATCCGAAAGCTTACCAAGCTCCACTATGTGAACATACTTTTGCAACTCTTTCATTCACCTATTCGCGTACCTGAACAGCGACTTCTCTACCGATCTTTACACGTTGAAGGTTCCAGGCTTGAAACTCCATTGTGCAAGTTTTCCTTGGTGTTTACAAAGCTCTTAAGGTTGTCATAGCGGAGGTGATGATGCCCGAGGCTTAACCTTGCCGGAATTTAAGTATTGGGAGACAAATAACACTCCCATCACGACTATGAGGCAGCCGACGAGGGTGCTGAAGAATAGGGCCCCAGGTTGCCTGGTCTGAACAAAACCATACACCCCATTAGAAGTCACGAGAATAAGATCTGTCAACCCGTCGTTTGAGAAATCATCGCACACCAACGCGTGTGTGGCAGGTGCAGGGAGATCAACTGTTGTTAATAAACTTCCTCCCGGGGATAGAACAACAGCTTCTTGATCTCCTGCTGCAAGAATTAGTTCTTGGCTGTCATGTTGGCGCAATGGGAATGCCATGAGCGTGGGGACGGTGGTAGATTCCGTCATGCCAGATGGAGATGGCAGGTTAGACCATGTAGCGCCTGTTAAGAGCTGCCAGTTCCAGATGGCATCGTGTCCATGCACGCCTGGAGAGTATGATGTCACCTGGAAAAATGTGCATCTTAGTCTGCCAGTTCTGAAAAAGTTGATATGAAATTACCATACAATGGAGAAGTTAAAATATATTATAATTTTCGGGATAAATGCATTTTTTGTCCTCAAATGTAGTCACTAATGCGATTTTAATCTTCAAACAATTTAAGGTTGCAATTTTAGTCCTCAAACTTTAACTTTCTTTTGGCACTTTTGGCACTTTAACTTGTCCATTAAACTTGGAAACTTTATTTAAAGTGAAAAAAATTGCTATTTTTCTCCCATTTTATGGGGTTTTTCAAATTATAATCCAATGCACCCATTTTTTCTATTTTTCTTCAAACTGCAAAAGAGAATAAACCAAAAATAAATTTTCCTATTATTGACACTTTTTTGTTAAGATTATTTAGAAAATTTGTTGCTCAAATTTATTTTTTTTGGTTTATTAACTTTTGAAATTTGAAGAAAAATAAAAAAATTGGATGCATTGGATTACAACTTGAAAAACACCACAAAATGAGAGGAAAATACACTTTAAATGAAATTTCTAAGTTTAACGTAAAAGTTAACAAAAGACCAAAAGTGCCAAAAAAATTAAAGTTTGGGACCCAAATTGCAGCCTTAAATTGTTTGAGAACCAAAATCGCATTAGAGACAATATCTAAGGACCAAAAAGGCATTTATCCCGTAATTCTCACTCCAAACATCTGCACTAACCGAAGAAAGCTTCGAGAACAAGCATTTCAGTATAAGGTTCATTATCATTTATGTGGAAAAGGAGAAAAACAAGACGTATACCTCCCCTCGGTTTGTTAGGAAGACGACGTCGCCATGACTTCCCTTACGATGCCTATGACCATCATTTCTTGGGATGAGAATGGGTGTGGCAACCTCCAACGAGCTGGCATCTGCGTGTCTGCTAAAGCTTCGGGAGAACTCTCCATGTTGGAATAAATTAAAAGGAGAGTGATGACATATTGAAGCATTAAAAAGCTGTTCCCGAACAGGCACGCCTGATGTTGCGACAGCCCAACAGGGACGCAGCACTTCCATTGATCCACTCACTACAGTCCGTTCGGCACCATTTGCTCCAACAGCCTTTAGAGGAAGACAAACATAACATTAATCAATAAAGAAAATCAGTTTTATTTGACTAATTTCACATTTCAATGCACTGCTAGCTCAAGTATCCGTTCTAATTCTTTTGCTGGTATCATGAAAAAGAATTGGTTAGGTCCCAAACTCAACTATAAGTAAACTCAAGCATATCGATATAGGCAAAATTCTACACCAACAAAGATGGTATGCATATGTAGTGTTTATGTTATGTCGTAAGTCCTAACGGGGCATACTACTTTTATACATACTACAACTACTTTTTCTTGGCAAAAGTCAAAACCTTGGTGGCCATAAAATGCTGGTCACCTTGTACCAAAAACAAAAAGCAATTCAGTTTTCTCTTCTGTATGTTTAAGGACGAGAACATTTCTCACTTCGTCAATACAAATGACGAGTTGAACTACAATGCTTAAGTGTACAAAACTTAGAGAATGAGACGCATGTGATCTATCAAACCACGGAACAGAGTGGTGAACATGGATTACTTCCAGTCATATTGCAATTAGACACCTAAAGCCGATCAACAAGATGCCCAAACCACCTGATCTGATATATAAATTCATAGTAGATTTTGGTCTTTGAACCAAAGGAGGGGCATCAAAATCTCACCAATAAACACCTATCAAACTGCCTAGATTGGGGTAAGAACTGCATACAATGTTGACAGTAATATGTGGCCAATATGAGTTAAGGCCAAAAAGTGTGCTGGGGAAAAAATAGGCTTTGTAAACATGCCAACCGTAACAGGAGAAAATTTCAACTCTTGTCAAAGTTGGACTTCCAATTTAGACAGGACAACTATTAAGTATGACTAAGTTATATAATTTATTCATAACCACTACAGTGTTTCACCTCCATATGCAAGAGTGGGTGTACAAGATACAATTGGAATATGAAGATAATTCTTCACAAAGGAACAAACATTTTACTGAGAGAAATTAAAAAGCTGCCGCTTTGGTAAAATGCACTGCTAATAAGAAATAAAAACTTACAAAAAAGAAACTTAAAAAGACAAAAAATTGGGCTAAATGCTACCTGTGGCTTTAATGAAATGCATTGGTAACAGGGAACAGAAAGAACTTATAAGACATACTTAATAAACAAAAAGCCTGGTGAAAGCTAACCTGTACATGATCTAAGACACCATCTCCATTAATATCAGCATGAAGGCCACCTTCTTGAAGATGTAGCTGGATGGATGATGTAAATAAAATTTCATGTCATGTGGTTTGTATTAAAACGTACACTAATAACAAAGCATGCAAACATACTTTAGCAAAATGATATGCATATTTCAGAGAATACGTTAATAGTCCTGATGAAATCCAGGGCGCAATGCTTTAAAGGAGCAATGATCATCACCTAGATATCAACACAATAACGACAATGCACCATTGACATGACTACTTAAGCTTCACAGCAAAAGGACTATTTATTATGTTGAACATGCTCTACTGATCCATCCAAATTAAAAAGCATTGAGAGAATGTCATATGCACAAAAAGTCTCATTTCAGTAGCGTCTCTACTAGTCTTTGGCTGCAGATGTCATTGAAACTTAGGAATAAAGCTATTTTAATCTGATTTTTACCTTACATAGGGTGCGTCCAGATGCCAAATGAACTGCTTCAATCCCTTCCTTTTCATGAGCAACGACAACATTAGGCACCCACCAGAGCTGAGTGTAATTTGTTATGGTAGGTACATAAGGTGTAGGCTGCACAATAATGTAAATGAAGTGATTGGTAAAGGCTGCAACAACTACCGGCTGAAAGCCATATAATACTCTAAAAATTATTAAATTCACTGAACAGGGTTGCATTATGTTACTTATATGACCCATGAAAGAAAATCATTTTTGTGGAAGCAATAGTTAATCAATTTTACATCTTCCTCAAATTTACTGAGGAAAAAAAAAACTGAGCAAAGAAGTTCTTCAATATCAGCAGCAACACTTTGTTCTCTTATAAAATTTTTCTTCATTAAGGGTACATGGTTTGAAAATTGGATATTAGCAGCTTCAATCATGCAATGGCGCAAAATATCAAATTAAAGAGCTTAACTTTTTCCCATGCTGGGATAGACATGTAGAATTTGGTCATTTGCAATCAAACGATCATTCAACATTGTCTGCATTTAAGTGAATAAATAGGGCAATATATTTTAAACCAACTAATAAGACAAACCTTGCAATCTCACCTTCTTTGTTTTTGCAGATTTAGCAATATTAACTGCCTTCTCAATCACGTTTGAGACTTTTTTGCTCATGTCCTTTCCAGGAGAATGTTTCTCTTCAGGCTTGTGATATGGATAGGTGGTGGACCTGCCAGATAATTTCTTCAGTGTTTTCCTCTTGTGGCGCCTGAAATGTGCCAGCTTCAACAATGTGTCTTCCCGGCGATCCTGATAAAAATATAATTCAAGCACATATCAGGTTCACAACTGGGCTTTACATCAGCCGTTTGATTCTGCGACATATATATATAACGCCATGCTTACCCAATGGTGTGGCATGACTCCTAGAATGGATTCTCTGAACTCCCTGCACTCAAACTGCCGTGGAAGACATTTAAACAAACTCATTGATAAATCACATTTGCAGAATTAAAAAATAAACATGCATCAACAATGACATAATTTCACATATGCAGGACCTACATTCATGACAAAAAGAAATGCGTAAAGAAGCTCTCAATTGGCAGACACAAAATAATGAAAGGGAAAAAGATCAGATTCACTTTTCAACTGATTTTAATAAAAAATCTAAATACAACAGTATATCTCATTGAACCATCGCACCAATTACCACACTGTAACAGCTTATTGAACAACAAAGGAGATTTTGTGGAGTGAAATTCTCCCAATGCTAGAAGGTTGAATCCTCTTCTAATCTTATACTTAAAAGTGACAGGCATCAGGACCCAAGAATCACCTGTTTCCAGCATCAAGTTGATGTATTTCAAACCCCACGTTTAATTACCTCAATCTCACCAACTAATATCCAACCAAAATTCGTTACAAACTTCTTAAAAAGGCAAAAAGTAGCATCCATCCTGCATCATCCAGTTAAGGAATCCTAAAACTTCATTTGTTTTAAGTCCCATAGGTATTCGTCAACTTGACCAAAAACAATGTCGGTCATCAAAATCACAATCTTTACTACGGTTTTCACGAAGAAAAGTGCATTAGTAAAACTTTCATGACGTCTTTCTGCCCCATCTTTCACAATCTTTTGTCAAGAGAAACCAAAGCCACAGATCAAATAAGACAAAAGATGATCACCAAAAAATATATTTCAATTAATCTTCAGCAATTTTGAAGAGTATCTCGTTTAGCAGTTAATCAATACCTCTCCTGGATGACGAGTGTTCAAGGCATGGACATCAAGCTTGTAATTGTGCTGTGGAATCAATTGTGATGCATCGGATGATTCAGCCTCAATCTTCTGCAAGGTTAAAGTCAAAACGAGCTTGGTGAAAGATATACACATCACGAACAAAGAGCTAGAAGAAGGAAACAAGTCATTTATGTATTAATCTAACATCATAAAAATTAGACATTATCAAAGTTACAAGTTGCAGAGCACATCTACATTTGAAAGAGAAAGACTTTCCTGACACCATTACATATGCATACACAATAGGGAAAGGGTAAGAATCTATGGTCATGAAACACAGAAAATACAGTGCGGGTTTGTCCTGTCCAAGTGAGGCAAGCCATTAGGAGAGAGTTTGAATAAAGAGGAATTTCCTAAAATAACAAGTTAGGCAAGCCATTAGGAGAGAGTTTGAATAAAGAACTTCTGAGTTCTGACTACTATATACTTCTTTTGATGAACACCTCACAGCCCAAATCAGTCTTAAATATAGTATATCTTGATATATCATATTAATGGCAGGGGTTTAAGAAATTTCCTACAATCAAAAGTTCTACTGAAATAAACAAAGGAGAATTCTTGTCTTTATTTTGGAATTGTGTCCTTGATTTAAGTCAGTAGTGATATTCACATTTTCTATAATTGAGTCCAAATATTCCTTAGTTCATACACTTCTTGTTGTGATCCACAATAAATCTGGTAGCACAGAGGAATTCTCATCTATGACAAAGATAAAAGAAACCTTTCATACTGTTTTGGTCTGTTAAAAAACAAAAATGAGAGAAGCAATCAAGCTAGAAGGCAGATAGTGACCTTTTCAAACTCAAGGCTTTCATCTCTCACTGACACTTAAAGCAATATATAAAAGTGGAAGTCACATTTCTAAATTTGGGAAGTGAAAAAGGATCCGTCAAGAAAATATAAAATAACCTCATTCTTTCTTGTCCACCGTAGTTCACCACTTCGACCAGCAAATGCATACAAAGCAAAGTGTCGTAAATCAGTTGTCCCTGCATTTTCAGAAGCCTGAAAAGGAAGACAATTAAAATAATGCATATCATGGAAAATGATAAGAATACCAGCCATGTAATATGCACATTCAAAACTTCAAGAGACGACAAATATTTGGAACATATGACCTCCTATACTTGTGATAAAGTCTTTACTTCTCATCCATTCAACTCAATAAGAGATGTTTATCCTTATTCAAAAAATTAGACAGGAGCACATTATATTTCATGTTTCTATCAGATGCTTATTTTGCATAACGAATAACATGGTGGTGCAAAATTATGTTGCTAGAAACATTATGTGGTTCCTGAATGTTTTTATCTGGATTATGCGTTGCAAAACATACCATACTCAGCAAAAAAGGAATAAACTAAAATCACAAAGTAAGATCAATACATATTTTAGTAAAGTCGAAGCAGGACAGTATAATTTCCCAGAAAGGCACAGACAGATCTTCGTTCAGGTTATAGATTATTTAGCATTATTAACCAATAAATGAGGTAGTAAGCATATCCTTCCTTTTCGTCTTAATAATTGAGGTAGTACTGTTATTATTGTTCTTTTTCTGTAGATGTTTCCTTTAAACTAGCTTGGCAATTTTATGATGATAGGTTCACTCAACCGAATAGAACTCTTAAGTAGCAACAGAGTTTCTTTTACAACTTGAAGCTCATCATAATTCCACAAGAATGCAGAAAAAGACCGAAAGGTGGACATAAAAGCAACTCTAAGGGGAAAGCTCCAGAAGAAAATAGGATAGATAACCTTAATAGACTAAAATTTGGATATACACCTGGAGTACTCTTACACATTAGCCAAAAAAAGATCAAAAGCACAAAAGAATTGGCATCAGAGAGATGAGAATCGTCCTTACATCCTTTTCGGTGGCACTTCTTCTGTGTTCCTCAGCAATCTTTTCCGCCATTTCAATCTCCTCAAAAGGATCTAAATGCATCTAAGGAAAAACACAAACTCATTATAATAGGGATCCTGAGTGGAAAAGACATTGGCCTAAAAACCCAGGTATTTGTTGTGAAACAGTAGCATGAACTAATTCAGGCAAGAAAAGGAGTAAATAAGAATTTTCCCAATAAAGACAAGAAACTATAGGTATGGACCACTACCAACTGAACTCCATTAGTTGAACAAGTAACAGAACCCAAGAACTGCAATACTATCAACAAAGCAACTAATTCAGATTCAGATCATTCAAAATAAGAAATAAATGACAATTGATAAAAGTACAAGCTCACTCCATCTTAAGTAACTCATCAATCTTTGCAAGAATCAAATAGGTAAAAAGGTAACTCTGTAGGTTCAGACTTGAAAATGCAAATTGCTTGTTTAACATTTACATTCCACATTGAAAATGAAGTTTCTCTCCTAACCTACAGGACTCTCCAGGATGGATAAAGCAATTTACACTATACATATAATTTGTCAATATCAATTAGCAACTTGGATTTGCATTGAGAACTTCATATCCTAAATCTTACAGCTCGGCAATCCACCAATTAATAGTTAGCATGCTTCAAGTAGCCATAAGATAAAGCAATACGAAGTGCAAGAAATTTGAAATATTATGAACCAAGAAGCAGGAGACAGTGTGGCGGTACAAATACTTATGTGGTATCTCTTCTTGGTAACAAACCGAAAAGGCATAAGGTGAACCCTTTTACCATATGTGCAAGCAAAAATGGATTGAGATCATTAACCAGATATACACCCAAATGTACTACGTACATTTTTAGTTGTCCACATATGTTAATGAAACTATCAAAACTCAATATGTTAAAGGCATCATAAAGGACAGCATCCTAAATCCTTGTTGGCGGTTGGCCAAAAGAATTTGACTGGAAGCCCTTAACTAGAAGCATAACTCAGTGTGTACAATGGAAAAGGATAAGCTACATACATGAGGCTGCATCTCCATGCGGCCACCAACAATCACCAAGCCGGCATCTCCATGCCTCAATGTGTAATTACTAATCGAGATAGCAATCTCCCTATGATGAGCATTATGGGGAAAATCCTTCTGTCAAACAGCAAAAGGAATTAGTAGATTAAAGAAGCTGGACCTGGCTTAAGAGCAGAAGCATACAAAAGGAGACTTATCTATTATCTAGTATACAGTTTAAAGTAAGTCTCATGCACCTGGAGATTTATATCCCACAGCTTCTTCAGGTTATGATCGAAGCACATAACGGACCAGCCTGATGTCACTACAACTAACACCTGCTTTCGTGGTTCCCTTTTATCGTAATTCTTGTCAACAACTCCAGTAGCCATTGCCACAGCACGCCTTCCTGTGGCGATGCGGAGTTTGTCAGGCAAAAGAGAAACTTCTGCTAGGACACGCGCTTCACTAAACCCTTCATCCACGCGTCTCAGATGAGGTTCCAAAACCTAATAATATAATCAGCATGGTTCCCAAAAAGGAAGATTATTAGCTCCATAGCTCAAGGTGCAAATAGAACCATAAGAAAATCAACAAGGATTGCAGTAGTATCAAACATTTCTTTCTTTTGACATTACTATAGCATGACTTGCGACAGTCTACAAAGAAATTTGAGCATAGCATCACTATGGCTAGCTGTTACAATAGCGAGCTCTAGCAAAAATTGCATTTACAAGCTAACTTAGGAGCTGTCAAGGGCATTGTATTGATTATTAGAATTATAATGATTTTAGAGAACTCTACAGAAAGAAAAGCACAAGTCCAGAATACCTGGATTTTCGCATCGTGGGTAGCCACAAGAACCTCCTTTTTCCCATCGCCGTTCAAATCCGCGACAATTGGCGGCGGGAGACGATCAGCCTCGTACTTTATTGGATACTCATCGGAAAGATGAACCCAGGCCTCTTTGAACGAAAAATCACCCTCGTGCTACATTTCATTAATTAACAGTCAATCACACACCATATATACAGGAAACAAAGGGCAATAATCAACGAAAAAAATTAGAGCAAAAAAAGTAAAAATCTGCTGTCAGGGTTTACGCAAGGTTTTGCATTTGCTCGTATACCTGAAGAGAGAAGAAAATGGCGAAAGCAGATAGCATCAGAATTGCTAAATCTCGCTTCCTCATCTTCACTCCCTGATTTTTCCAGCTTTTCTTCTGCTATTCACTGATTACAAGCAAACAATTCTGCAAATACTGAAATCTGATGGACGAAATTGCAGAGTCCAGAAGCTTTCCGTAGTCCTTCTCGGCTTCCTTCTGCTCCCAGTCCAGAGAGAGAGAGCGGAAAAGCAAAAGAGGTGCAACGCTTTATACGGGTTCAAGCTTCACCCGATCCGGATGCCCATTTACAGACTTCAAGTTTTAGACCGACCCGACACGCTACAATCCTCAATTTTGCGGATTGCGCCTTCAACTGTTTGTAAATTGCTTAACAATGTGGTCAAAATCTACCGATGAAGTCATTTAATACAGGATAAATTACAATAGAGGTTTATCATAATTAAAAATAATAATTTATTATTTAAAATATTATAAATATTTTTTAAAATTAATGGACGTCTAGTAAATATTTTTATAATGGATTGTCATGAGTAATATTTGTTAGACGATTTTTAATTTTAAAAAGATATTTGTAATTTTCCAAATAACGAGAAAGTATTTATAATTATAAAAAAATCTTAGAAAAATTCAATTATAATTTACTCAATGATAAAGATAAACATAATAATTGTAACATTTTATTCAAGAAAATATCAATATAAATATAAGTACACTCAATAATTTTTATTTTATTTTTTCCAGAAAACCAATTTCACTATTTTTTTTTATTTGACATGATTAGTGATTATCCTTGTGTTTTTTTTTTTTTTGTATATATTACTTTAAACTTTCAGATTTTTATTTCTTTTTTCGGTCCATCTAATTTTTTAAAAAAAATATCTCCACTAGTATAGTTTGTTCTCCTTCAAGGACAACCAATTGTTCTCCAGAAATGGCAACCAGGGATGGCCATGAGGAAACTAAAACATACACAAGCGCCCGTTTGGATCAAGCTTAGGCACCTTCCGATGGAATTTTGGACAACAGATGGATTGAGTACTGTCGCGAGTGGAGTAGGAAAACCACTTTATCCGGATGCGATAACCAGAGCATGCACGAGATTGGACTTCGCTCGAGTATGCGTGATGGTGGACGTCTCACAGAATTTACCAAATCATGTCATCATCATGACTCCAGATGAAGATGGCGGGGAGACACCATGCAAAGTGGACGTCGAATATTGGACAACAGATGGATTGAGTACTGTCGCGAGTGGAGTAGGAAAACCACTTTATCCGGATGCGATAACTAGAGCATGCACGAGATTGGACTTCGCTCGAGTATGCGTGATGGTGGACGTCTCACAGAATTTACCAAATCATGTCATCATCATGACTCCAGATGAAGATGGCGGGGAGACACCATGCAAAGTGGACGTCGAATACGAATGGCTCCCAAAAAAATGCTTGGATTGTATGACAATGGGGCACTCGACTAAGGAATGTCCACTCACTAAACCCAAGAAAACAACAAAACCACCGGTGGCTGTGTATGTACCAAAACCTTCCACCGCCCGGGCCACAACCGAACACATTAGGGTACGGAAGCCGCGTCAGGACTGTGAGGTGGTTAATGGTATGAAGAATGGTGATAACCCTACTGGAAGTAATACTAATAGCCAGGATAATCGGGGTAAGGAAGTGGTCATTTATAATGCGTTTGAAGCTCTACATCTTATTGACGATACAGATGAGCAATCTGGGGGTCCTAATACAAGCAACCCCATTGGACATGACCCATGCTGAATATTGCCGTCTGGAATGTACGTGGGCTGAATAAACGAGACCATCAGCTCGCTTTAAAGGACCTCGTCTCGGAATACAGGTTACACTTCTTGGGCATCCTTGAAACTCGCGTTCGTATTACTAATGTGATGCATATTCAATCTTCTCTACTACCTCAATGGAAATGGTTTGTTGACTATGCAAATGTGGGAAACCGTATTTGGCTTGCATGGGATGATAATGCTATTGATGTCCATATTCTTGATTTGGGCGAACAATTCATACATTGTCGAGTCACGAATAGGGCTGACAATGAAATTGCTATCATTACTGTTGTTTATGGTGCTTCTGAAGTGAGTGGTCGACGTGCCTTATGGAATTCTCTACAAACCCTTGCCACACAGTGCACGGACGTTCCATGGCTGGTGGGAGGAGATTTCAATGCAGTCCGCAAGATTAATGAGGTGTGTGGCAACTCGGGAGATATAAGGATTGCTATGGAAGATTTCAACAATAGTATTCAGGAAGCTGGATTGTTGCCAATGCCTATGCAAGGTGAATGGTATACTTGGCACAATTGCAGCACGTCTACGAGGAGCCTATGGAAACGATTGGATAGGATACTCATCAATGATCGCTGGCTAGCACGGTTTCCTACTTCATCATATCATAGTCTTACACCCCGTACTTCGGACCACTCGCCGTTGGTCTTAGTTGGAGACTCACAGCATCATAACAATCGAGGTATGTTTCGGTTTGATAATTACCTAACCCTATCGCCTGATTTCATCCCCAGTGTCCAGAATATTTGGCAACATGAGGTGATTGGCGTGCCTATGTATGCGGTGACACGTAAACTTAAGGCCCTGAAACCGGTCTTCAGACAACAAAGGAGGAACAAAGGGGATTTGTCACATAACGTCCAATTGGCGAAGGGATTTCTCGAGGAGTTGCAGATCAATGATGAAAATGGAAGCACTCATGCAGAACCGGAGGAGGTTATACATGAGTTTGTATCCTATTATCAAAACCTCTTAGGAGGTAACAGACGGCAAACATTGGTGGATATTACCTATCTCAGACCTTGGGCGAGGCATATTATTACCAATGAGGAGGCACGCCAGTTATGTTTACCTTTTACATCGGAAGATGTGAAGAATGCCGTGTTCGATATTTCTGAGGACAAGGCTCCGGGCCCTGATGGATACTCATCTGGATTCTTTAAAGCAGCCTGGCCAGTGGTGGGGACTGAGGTTACAAGGGCGGTACTGAATTTCTTCACCACGGGGAAACTTCTTAAGCAAGTTAACTCTACATTATTGGCTTTAATCCCAAAGGTACATAATCCTATGACTGTTGGTGATTTTAGACCTATATCATGCTGCAATGTTTTATATAAGATCATTGCTAAATTACTTGTCCAACGATTGAGTGTGGTGCTGGACAAGTTAATCAATCCGAGTCAGGCAGCGTTTATCCCGGGACGAAGCATTGGAGACAACATTCTGCTTGCTCAGGAACTGTTCACAGGATATAATCAGACGCGACTTCCCCCTAGATGCGCACTTAAAGTGGACATTAGAAAGGCCTATGACACGGTTGAATGGGACTTCCTTGTGGCGACCTTGCAACTATTTGGGTTTCCACCAACCTTCACAAGGTGGATAGAGGAATGCATCTCGACGACCTCTTTTTCGGTTGGACTTAATGGAAATCCTCATGGGTTCTTTGATGGAACGAGAGGACTTCGTCAGGGAGATCCCTTATCCCCATTCCTGTTTGTGCTTGTTATGGAAGTTCTGCATATTGGTTATCTTCCATTAATTGAGCAGGATATGCAATTCACATATCACTGGAAGTGTGAGCTAGCAAGAGTATTCCAACTGGGATTTGCGGATGATCTCCTGCTGTTTTGTAGAGCTGATTTGGACTCGGTCAGAGTCCTTAAGGTGGGACTGGACCGATTTGCTGAATGGTCTGGCCTTCGGTTGAATATTCAAAAAAGCCACATTATTATATCCCGGTCTGCACACGAAAGGAAAGGTCAGTTGCTTATCGCTCTTGGGATTTCAGGAGGGACATCTCCCGATGAGGTACTTAGGCCTTCCTTTAATCTCATCTAGATTGACTATATCAGACTGTCAGCCACTTCTGTCCAAAATTGATGCACGTATTGCGGGATGGGAGGGTATGTCGCTATCATATGCTGGGCGGGTACAAATCATTAAATCTGTACTTTCAGCATTGAGCATTTATTGGGCTTCTGCATTCATACTACCGAAGGCGATCATTAAGGAAGTTGAGAAACGCCTTCGAAGGTTCCTTTGGAAAGGCACCTCAATGACGGGTTATGCCAAAGTTGCGTGGGAGGATGTTTGGAAACCGATTGGGCAAGGAGGCCTTGGAATTAAAGATATTGATGCGATGAACCGAGCACTAATGACTAAGAAGTTGTGTGATGTCATTAGATGTGACCGAACGTCTATCTTGGTTGAGTGGCTACAGCTCGGACGACTACACAATAATTCCATTTGGACTGTTGACGAGAAGAGTGGATCGTGGGGTTGGAGAAAGCACTTCGTCTACACAGCCTTATCAAACCAATGGTGGAGTGTTATATTGGAGATGGGAGGAACATCTTTCTGTGGAAGGATCCATGGCATCACCTGGGCCCCCTGATTTCTCGATTTCCACGAGGACCGAGTTTACTTGGGCTTGATGAATCTACCAAACTCAATACGGTTATTGAAGAGGGCCAATGGCATTGGCCCCTCATAACGGATTTGGAATGCCTTCAGATTATTTATACACTACCCGAGATCCATGGTGGAGAAGATAGAATCATTTGGCGTTTCCCGGATGGCCGACCCACAGCCCAAGCCCTATACAGACTTATCTGCCCGCCCGGACCAAAAGTAGGCTGGACGTCACTACTTTCGGGTTCACTAAAGATCCCACGACATTGTTTTATCCTATGGATGGCTTTTCAGGAAAAACTACCAACGACAGACAAACCCTGGCTCACACACATTGGAGGGTGTATTCTTTGTGATGAAGAAACAACCGAGACACATAATCATTTATTCTTCCGATGCCGATATAGCAGAAGATGCCTTATAGCCATACGGGAAATAATTCGATTCGATTGGCCCAATCGCACATGGGCAATGGATGTGGAATGGGCAGTAAAAAAATGGAGAGGGAAGCATATCATCAATGCAGCATACCGAGCATTACTTGGATCATTGGTTTACCATTTGTGGCGAGAAAGAAACTCCAGACGATTCCAACAAAGTGAACACCCGCCTAATGTTTTGGCTTCTCATATTATTGATGATGTTAAGCAGAGGATTCTGAGCCTTAATCTTTCCGGTTCGATTAGTACATGGGCCCTTTATAGACTATGGCATATCCCTTGGCCTGTCGAGGGACTACCCAATTAATTGTTGTACTGTACCATATTTTTATTAATGAAATTTAGGACTACCCAATTAATTGTTGTACTGTACCATATTTTTATTAATGAAATTTACCATTACCGAAAAAAAAAATATTTAAAATTTGATTTGGGGCTCTATCCTATGATGATTTCAATTTAACGAAACTTAAATATTTGAAATGTATATATATATATATATAAACATATATATATATATATGTTAGACAACAAAATTATAGTAGCTTGAAAATTCTTATTATATGATTGAATGA